>NC_051424.1:8690760-8695760 GCF_015228065.2 Penaeus monodon | reverse complement strand
CTTCTCTATAGGCACAATACAGGGGGGACACCAGCATGTCACACTGCACGATACAGCTTATAACAGGGCAACACAGTTTATCAGGTCACAAAGGCACACACGAGGTCTTCACAGGAGCAGCACCCAACCGCGTCTCTCGGCTTGTTCCTCCGCTCCTCTGCTCGCAGCCTGCTGCGTCATGTTTGCCCAGGTCCCTTCATGTTAACACATGTTTCGCACAGAGACAAAGACCCACTGGCGTAGCACTATCCCCCCCTATCAAGCAGACGACCCGTCTGCTCTGACATATCTAAACCTGAAACAAACTACAGAAAATTTAAATAAAATCAGTTCTCAGAAACACAAAAATCTTTCATCCAGCGCGGCTTTCTTCGCTCTCGCTGGGGTCGCTCTGGAGGAGGTGTGGGCGGCGGTAGATTGGCAGTGGCACCCAGAGGGGTATCTCCTGTCCCAAGACCTGGCTCATGGTCACCATTGACGTCTGCTGCATCGCCCTCACCGTCCAAATGCTTGTCCTCATCTCGGTCAGCGTCTGCCACGTCCTCATCGCCGCTACTGGGGCTAACGTCATCTTCTTTTTCACCATGGCCCCAGGAGTAGCTTCCTGGCTCATGGTAACGCCACAGCCAGTGCGCCAAGTCCTTGAGGAAGTCAGGCAACGGCCCCACACCAACCAACTCCTCGCTCCCTGACAACTCTTCTGGACGCTCCACTTCCTCACAAGTGCCCAGCTTTGCACCAGCTGGCACCTTCTGGGCCTTATCGGAGAAGTTAGCTACCAACACTGTAACTAACCCCTCCCCTGGTCCAACAAGGCTCCGCCCAACCACTACGCCATCAGCCAGCTGCAGGTTTTGAATGGGCTCCACGAGGCCCTCTACTCCACGCATCACTCTTGACAGTCGACACCGGATTCTAGACTCTGTCCTGGGGGCAAGGTGCAGTCGCTCAGCCGTAACTACCTCTGCACAACCAACCTCTGGAAGCAAGGGCACATCTTCACCGTGCACCCTCACCAGCTTCCGTCCAAGGTCGACACACGCCTTACTCTGCGTAAGGTAGTCAAGGCCCAGCAAGCAGTGCTCGTCCAGATCGGCCACATACACCGGCAGCCGCTGCACCGTGCTGCCCACGCCAATACGAGCCTCCACTGGCCCCTTGAGCTGCACACAATGCCCCGTGACACCACACAGTCTCTGTGGTGCATCTGGAAGTCGCATAGTGGCCAACATATCAGGCCGCACTAGGCTCTTCTCAGCCCCAGTGTCCACTGTCAGGCGGCATGGCTTCCCATCTACTGAGCCATCCACCTGCATCGTGCTGGTTCGACGGCAGCTTACCCAAGTCGGGGCCCGGGAACCGAGGACGGCTGGGTTTCGGCCCCCTTCTCCAGCCTGACCGAGTTTTCCTCCTGTACCACTTCCTTAGCATTAGGACATGCACTCGGATGGTGACCATACCTGCCACATTCCTTGCAGCACTGCTGGAAGGCATCAGAATCCGTCCGGTTGAGAGGACGTGTTCTCCGCTCCCTCCGACACCGACTACGTCTGTGCCCTTCCTCACCGCAGCCCCAACACAAGCCTTGGAAAGTGCTTGGGCTCACCTTCCTCAATGCTACCTTCTCCACTTTAGCCTTCTGGCCCCGGAAGTCATGGCGGGGCTGAGCAGCTGGCCCTAGGCCACTGGTTGCCTTCAGGAAGGCCTCGAACTCCAAGGCCCTCGCCATCGCCACCTGCAAGTCCTTAGGGTGTGCCTGCTTGACCTAGATTTGCAGCTGCTGGTCCTGCAAAGCATCAACAAAGAAATCGCGGGCCAGGACCACAATCATCTCTTCCGCAGCCGCAGGGTACGACCTCCTTACCAGCGCCTCCACATCCTGCGCCAGCTGGGACAGTGTCTCGCCACGCTCACGAGTCCGCTTCTTCAAGTGGGCCCGATATACCTCGGCCTGGTGGTGGTGCCCGAAACGGCGTTTCAAAGCCTCCGCCACGCTGGTGTAAGAGGCATGTTGGGATGCCGGCAGATGCCCCAACACTTCCACCGCAGGGCCCCTTAGTGCTGTTACCAGCTGCAGGGCCTTCTCTTCCTGGCTCCAGCCCTGGGCAGATGCCAGCATTTCAAATTGGGCGACATATGCCTCCCAGGCCACCTTCCCGTCGTACTCAGCTGGCTTACGCCTCACAGAATGTCTGGAGGCCGAGAGGCTGCAGGGTGGAGAACGCGTGCCGTGAACTAACACTCCCGGGAGGGAGGAAGGGGGTGAGGGAGGCAACGAGGCGGGTTGACCGGGTCCGAGTTTGCCGCCACCTATACCCAAGGGAGCGGTTCCGATGGGTCCCCAGCCTTCTGCAGCGACCACTGGCTCCGACACGACGCTGCGAGGCCCGGGGGTTTCCTGCCACGGACCCCAGGCAGACCCCAGTAAATCTGACACTCTGGCATCTGTTGCCAGAACCTTGTCTGCCTTCTCTGCTTGCAACGTTACTACCTCGTGACGCCGCCTTTCCTCCTTCACTTCCTCCCTCAGGCCCTGAACCTCGCCCTTCAGAGTCTGCACCTCCTCCATCAGTTCACTCTTCACGCTGTCGCAGGCCTTGTCGGTGTACTGCTGAGTTTCCATCTTCACAGATGCAAGATTGCTCTGTAGCACCTCAACAAGTCGGCAGAACTGTTCCTCTGCCTTCCTTGCCTGCATCTCGACGAGATGGTGCGCCTGCTCGCGTGCCTCTGTGCCTGCTCTTCTGCCCTTTGTGCCATTTCCTCCCTCATACCGGCCAGCATGGCAGTGATCAGGTCCATCTGGCTCGGCATGATAAATCGGCGCGTCTCACTGATCAAATATCACAAATCCCACTCCTGACACCATTTGTTACGCCGGTCCGCCTCGTCTCTCTGCCACCAACACAAGGCAGGCTAGGCAGACGGCGTGCTATCCACAGGGTCGTGAACACTGAACAGTTCCAAGAGGCACCGAACACCACAGCGTCCCAGAACACCAGGAGAGGAAACGCCAAGTGGCGAGGCAGGGCACGAAGTAAACACAAAATGACAGTCTTTCCTTTATTTACCCGTACACTTCTCTATAGGCACAATACAGGGGGGACACCAGCATGTCACACTGCACGATACAGCTTATAACAGGGCAACACAGTTTATCAGGTCACAAAGGCACACACGAGGTCTTCACAGGAGCAGCACCCAACCGCGTCTCTCGGCTTGTTCCTCCGCTCCTCTGCTCGCAGCCTGCTGCGTCATGTTTGCCCAGGTCCCTTCATGTTAATACATGTTTCGCACAGAGACAAAGACCCACTGACGTAGCAATATATATATATATATATATATATATATATATATATATATATATATATATATATATATATATTATATATATGTATATATATATATATATATATATATATATATATATATATGTATATATATATATATTAAAATTAATATATATATATATATATAATTGACTAGAGTACCACTTTTGTGTTTCTCGCCTATGTTAGCAAAACAATTATTAAAAATGTCTGCAACGGGAGAAGAACATTGCTGATATTCGTTACTATCGATAACCTTTTGTCATTATATATTATCAAGAAAGGAACTCTTTGAAATGCGAATTTTACACAGTTCAAGGCGCCTCAACGCCTTTATAATTTCATGATTAATTACAATTGGTTTATAAAGAATTAGCATACAGCTGGTTTGAATATAGAACTATAAATGATACATCTTTATCCTTGGCAATATAATGTCTACTAGCAATACTTGTACGTTTAGATGAGTTCTAGTTAGTAATTTAAAGAAAGAAAACCATAATCGTTATTTAATTACAGAAAATGAAAAGAAATTCGCGGTAACTATGACAAATATATCTAAGGGCCACCTGGTTTTCCGGTGATGGCTGCCACATTGAAGTGCAGTCATTGATGGTTAAATATTAACGAAGTTCTTACGAGCAATTATCTGTGGTTGATTCTCCCAAAAGTGAATTTTGTAGAGGCTACACACACGCGCACATACATACACAAATACACACACATACTGTTAAAATAATCAAAGATGGTTATTAGTATAAGGATTTATTTCATTTCATGTAACATGATGTACCTCACGTTACCTAAACTAAGGTGAAGATCTATTTTGTTAAGTTATCCATGTAAGAGTATATTTTCTTTTATGTACGCCATCTAACGGTAAAGTTTTATATCCATAATGTTAACAACCCTCTGTAGTCACGTAGATTCTCCTCAATGCATACAGTTGGCATATTAAAGTAAGTACCAATGCGTTGGATTTTTTTCCAACGCCTGGGGGAGCCGTTCATACTTTCGGCAACGCGTTGTGCTGCTTTGCATCATCGTTTAAACTTCGCCCTTTTAGCCTGAAAACGAGCCTGAAATTCGTTACTAGAGGCTCACCTCGTTTCTAGTGCACACACACACACACACACACACACACACACACACACACACACACACACACACACACACACACACACACACACACACACACACACATATATATATATATATATATATATATATATATATATATATATATATATATATATATATATATATATATGTATATGTATATATATATGATATATATGTATATATATATATATGTTTTATATATATATATATATATATATATATATATATATATATATGTATATATATATATGTATATATATATGTATGTATATATATATATATATATATATATATATATATATATATATATATATATATATGTATATATATATATATATATATATATATATATAAGTAGTGGGTAATACGACAGAACGGCGCACATTCAAATAGGTACATGACAGAACGGCGCACATTCATGCACGTACATGAATGTGAAAGTAGGTCAGTGACCGTGACGTAATCAGTGACCTTGACGAAACCACAAACCGCAAACCGCAACCAATGTCCACAACAACATAATCAATACCCGGAAATCATCCTACTTTC
>NC_051424.1:8685774-8690660 GCF_015228065.2 Penaeus monodon | reverse complement strand
AACACACACACACATATGTAAAGAATGAATTAACATCCAAGAAAGCATAATGAAAAAATAAGAGAATGATACATTCTAAGAATTTGCCAGTGATACTAACCTTCCTCTGTATTGGCAATATGGGCAAGTGTTTTATGAAGATGTGGGAGAAGCTTTGAGACCAAAGTCAAAATGGAAGGGATTTTTCCTTGGATGAGTGTCTATTCCACCAGCAGGTCTCGCCAGTTCTGGAAATTAACTTTAATAGGTTTACCTCTGGCTTGACCAAAAATAAAACACCTATCTTTTCAAAAGGTTCTAGAATTGCAAACGCATGACACAGGGTACTAAGGTAAGTCTATGGGTCCATACCGGTTCTGAGCTAGTAGTACAAGGAAGTTTGGGTTTTCTGGGCACTTTTTACAGCATCGCAAGGAGTGGTCTTAAGACAGCAGGGGGACATCTTTCCATCTCTGATGAGGTTATCCAGCTTCGAAGAAACTCTATCAACCAAAGATAATCTTCATAGAAGTTTCAAGCATCTTTTTTCTATTTTTTTCTTGAATTGAAGTTTGATTAGAGCCTGGCCTTTTTTTATGGATTTTCGTTCACCGGTAGAGTAATTTCTTCTAGTTTCATTTCCCAAACAGGTTCCTTGAAGATGCCATTATTTTTATCAATAATTGTTTTCAAATATTAAGCAGGCAGGTTTGAATCCAACAGTTAGCAACTGTATAAACCCCTAGAAAGAAAATAACTTTACTTGCAAGTAGCCTTTCTGTGTCACTTTCCTTGCTTGTTTTGCATGCCCTCAAATGAAGTGTTAGTGTTGATTCTTGTATCTCAAAGACCCTTTCTTTTTCCCTTTTAAAGATGCTTCCACCTGGAGCTGAACACCATTTCCTACTGTGAATTTCCCATCATTGACCAATGAACAAAGGAGTAGTTTATATTGTTAATAAATCTGTTATTTCTTGTTTTGATTTCTTATCCATCTGAAGTTGATGTAAGCAGTAAATAAACTTATAATAGTACTAAATTTGGGTTTGAAATGTCCAGTGCTTACCTGTGGCTGTTCCAGCTGTAAGTGCAATAACAATATACATTTTCTGCATCATCAAAGTGCTCCATAATTTCTTCTAGTTTGGCAATTCCTCATATATCACAAGGAAGATCTAACTCTTCTGATTTCACAAGCTTTCACTTGTTCTTTATATCTTTTCCAAACTGCCTGAGCTTTTCTTTCTCCTAATATTCCTCCTCAAAGCCCGAATAGCGAAGCCCAAGTATTCTTATATTAAAGTATCAAATTGGTTCTCTGTGGTTTCTGGAAACAAATTAGATGCTTGTAATACAGCTTGACAACAATCATAGTAATCTTGGCATAGCATCGTCCTAATGATGGTCCAATGGGAGAGAAATTTTAAAAAATTTACCCAACTTTTACATTCTTTTCAAACTGTAAACAAGTGCCAAACAAAAGGATATCAAGTAACTTTCAAGAGTAAGTGGCTGAAATATATCATTGACCTCTCTATTTTGATTTTGATTTTTTTGCCATGGCTCTCTCCTGAGTTGATGACACAAACTGGCTTATATTTGGTACTCCAATAAATTTGAAAAACTGCAGTATCATATAAAAATGATCTCTTGGGTCTTCTAAGCAAAAAATATGAGGTTCCAAATCTTCAAACGAAACCATTCTCTCTGGGTCTTCACACTCTTCTGGGTCATCTTCCCATGGCAACCAATGTCGTCGCTCCCTTGAGGTTTCTAGCATTAACCAGAGTCTTGAGGTGCTGCCACCTGCTGCCAATAATTCATCCTCTTCATCTTGTGTTCCTCCTATGTTAGGAAAGAAAAATTAAAACTAGAGTCCTAATGAAACATGGACATATCAAGGTTATAGAAGACTCAAATAACAGGCAGCTGATGCTTGTTTTCTGCTGAATTTAGTAATAGTACAACATTTCACTACATTGATCAGCATATTTCTTCAGCAAATAAACAAATGTGATAATATATAAAATACAGTAACTGGTCATCATTATGGTTAGTGAGTACTACATATTTAGAAATTATTCTTGGTGCATGTGAGTTGTTTTTGTACATAGTACCAACAGTTCCTGCTAATATAAATGCACTTTTGCTTACCTAGAATAACTTCTGGAAATTCTACTTGCTGCTTTTGTTCTAAAACTTGTGCCCATCCAGAAGATCTTTCTTCCCCAAATCTGTGGATACAGTATATGATTTCCAGTTACTCATACATTCCTAAAACTAACTGTACTGTGCTGTGTTTTACAATATGACAACTATACTGAACAAACATACAAGCAAAAAATATACCTTGGGAGCTCTTGATCCCAAAATGGCTCAAAAAGGCCAGTCTTGCCTCTAATGTCATTTTTTATCTCTTGCATGAACAGGGGCAAATAAATTAAACTCTATAAGTGCCTGGAACAGAGCAATCGATCTTTCCATAAACCCAGCTTGCCGCCAAACATGTGCCAATTGCACAGCCACATCTACCATGCACTTTCCTATATTAGGTGGTGCTGCGTGTGTTAAAAATGTTCCATTTTGTATTTGCTGTAATCTTTCTGTACACTTTGCAAATGGTTTTGACAACTGATGATAAATTAAATGTTGTAAAATGGGTTTGTGAGAATGATAAGTACTGATGCCAAACTTTAATCTTGTTTGGGAAATTAAACAAGAAAGTACCCCATTCATTCTTCAATTTTTTTATCATCCCAGATATGCTGTCCAATATCAAGAACGTTCAACTGCAACTCGTTGGATTTAATATTCTTTTTTATGGCAGTGTCCAAAATTGAAATTTTCCTCTCAGCTAATGCTTTCTGATTCATTTTCTTCTTCTTCTCATTTTTTTTCACTTGTGTCTTCTATGCGAAACAGATGAACATGAGCCTTGTCCTGGAAATGTACAAATTCTAGCCATAGAGATATATTGGTAGGTTCTTTGCCCAATCTTTCATTAAACATTTTAGCCTGACTTTGCCAGTACTCATATTCTGCATTTTGGGTTGATGTATTTTTTTCTTGATCTGGACCACCTATTCCAAGCATGTACTCTTGTTGTTTTACTGTCATATATCCCTAAAGGATCCATATGATGGCTGGGTTTCTTTCTTTATGAGTTTTTCTTCTACATAGGTAAGTTGAACTGGTATAAACTAGCATCCTTGTCTTCCTCATCTTTGCTGCTTGTTGGTATCCTTTTGTAAATGTACTATCTGCATATAATGATGGTTTGTGCACTTTTCTTGAAGTATCTGAGAGCTTTCTTATTTGGCCTCCCTATATTTTGCTCTAAATCTCCAAGTACGCCTCTTATTTTCATCTTATAACTGCAAAAAGAGGAATCTTTGTTTCATATTATCTAAATAAAATTTTTATGAACTTTCCACCTAACCAAATAATTACATGCTTAAAATCAATACATAAACAATATGTTTTTAAAGTATAAATTTATAACCATGTCAGAAAACTAGAAACTTGAACAGAACAGTGTAGCTATGCTCTACCTGGCCAGCTGCGAAAATGTGTTGAGGTAAAGGTCTTATTGGCAGTTTTCTCCTTGTACGTTGATGTAGAATGCCTCTTCAGATCTGACTAAGCCTTTTAAGTCATCTAAGAATACACTCTTATTCCCAGATAACAATTTCTCACGTCTGTATGACACAAAATATTATCTTTAATTAAAAAATAATCATTGGATAAAATATCAAAATAAATGTTTAATTTTGTAAACAATTTCTATTATGTAAGTAATATTTTCTAATTGATACCTTCATGATGTTTTCCATCCATTAAAAAGTTGTGTTTGAGAGTAAAATGAAGTAAAACTAAACATATGCAATAGGCATAGAGATACACACTCATCATATAGTGCGCACACACACACACACACACACACACACACACACACACACACACACACACACACACACACACACACAACACACACACCCACACACACACCACACACACCAGCAAACACACACAAGCAAACACACACACACACACACACACACCACACACCACACACACACACACACACACACACACACACACACACACACACACACACACAACACACACACACACACACACACACACACACACACACTCTCTTTCTTTTCCTTCTCTCTTATAATCTACTTACAATACAGTGCCTCCTCCTTTAGAAGTCTGTTCCTCTTTCTTGTTTATCTTCTCTCTAGAAACTGATCTTGTTCTGCTTCGTCTGCCTCTTGACCTTGTTTGACAAGTATAGGAATTTTTTTTTATAATGTGCATTGCAACCAATAATAATAATAATAATAATAGAATAATAATAATAAGTAAAAATAATAATACAGCGCTGTCATCAAAGGGAGATCATTTTTAGATGCAACACCCATTTTGGGAGAAGTTGAAAATTGATACCAGTCTATGTATTTTTATTTTATATCCCTATGATTATTATAAATATATAAACTGCATTAAGATTCTTAACTTTATTTATAAGTCCTGCAGTATATACGCATAAAAAAGGCACATTAATATTTTAGCAATGCACAATGAATATCAGTTCCATGAATGTTTAGTGCATAGAGATTTGTTGCATCCATGTCATGCATCTCAATCGTGTGCTATTACATTCTCTACTTCATTCTGCAGAGATATGAAATGTAACATCACTCTGGAACGTAGCAAAACCAGGTTTTTAGTCATACTGGCACACAACTATCCATTTAGCTATATAATGTTGTTCCAGTCTAATTTGCACAATGTCCTTTTGAGAGAAAGTCTTAATGGAGGTTAATGGTTAGAAGAAATGAAATGTGCTAGACTCAAGGTGATATACAGATAATATGGGAAAAGTGATGTCGATCGGG
>NC_051424.1:8683006-8685674 GCF_015228065.2 Penaeus monodon | reverse complement strand
AAGAAGATTAACGACACAAGGGAGGCAAAAATGTAGCTAAGAAATCACATTGCAAAGGGGAGGCATAGAGTCTTGTCACCACACACGAGTGTTTGTGTGCACCAGGCCTACAAGCAGTACATCAAGCAGAGTGGCTACTCATATAAGCCTAATGCCCAGATTTTGGGCCATGTGATTGCTGTGAAGCAACTGGACTACCTGGATGAATGTGTTATGGTTACCTGCTTATTTAAAAGATACACCCAAACTAATTCCAAAGAAAAATTTATGTTCTTTTAAATATAACTGAACAGCTATTGTTTTCGGCATGCAAAGAACCTTACTAGAGTGTAAACTCCTGATTTCTTCCATAGTCAGAAGAGGTAAAGAAATGTAAAGTGAAGGAACACAAAATGAAACTTCAAAACAGAAACAAAAATTTGTCAATACAAATCAAATACATCAGATCAATTATCAAGATCTGAATATGATACTACCATACTGAATAATTGATAAGACAACTGGGAAGTTTTGGACATTATGTAAAGAAATTCAAGGAAATACTACAGAATATTACAATGAGACTTACAAGATTACAAAATCCAATCATATATCAATATATACATATAGTAATAGATGGTATTACAAATTCAAAACACTGCTGAAGTTGCAGGAACAGAATAAGAACATTAAATTGCTTAAAAAATGACTTTGAGAATCTATACTGTTACATGTGCTTACCTTAACTCCTGGGCAGTGAAATATTGCTGCGTAGATCAATGACTTTAGCTTTTTGGGTTGTGTATTAGCAACCAGTGCGAGATACAGCCGCCACAGGAGAGGGCAGTTTCTACCTGGTGGTCGACTGACTGCAGTTTCCAAAACATTTTCCAAACGATAACCACAACTCAAGGAGCCTGACGAACAATTTTGAGTTAATAAAGTGAAAGATTTTTTTCTTGACACTGTATCTTAAAGTATGAGAAACCAAGCCACTTTACTGTGTATCAGATTTTACTTTCTATAAGATTATACTACAAGTATATAACAAACCATAGCTTAATGATACTGTAAAGAGATATGAAAACAGAATAAATAAGCATTATCTGCAGTGTCCTTTTCTCCAGTTCTGTTAAAAATTTATTGGCGTCATTTGTAAGCTTTTGATATTTGGACAGCAAATACGCATGCTCAACTGGCTTCCAAATGGACACTGCAGATAATGTCAAATGTTTAACACATAAAAAATTATGAAAAAAGAAGAGGAAGTACATATATACACACACACACACACACACACACACACACACACACACACACACACACACACACATATGTAAAGAATGAATTAACATCCAAGAAAGCATAATGAAAAAATAAGAGAATGATACATTCTAAGAATTTGCCAGTGATACTAACCTTCCTCTGTATTGGCAATATGGGCAAGTGTTTTATGAAGATGTGGGAGAAGCTTTGAGACCAAAGTCAAAATGGAAGGGATTTTCCTTGGATGAGTGTCTATTCCACACAGCAGGTCTCGCCAGTTCTGGAAATTAACTTAATAGGTTACCTCTGGCTTGACCAAAAAATATAACACCTATCATTTTCAAAGGTTCTAGAATTGCAAACGCATGACACAGGGTACTAAAGGTAAGTCTATGGGTCCATACCTGGTTCTGAGCTAGTAGTACAAGGAAGTTTGGGTTTTCTGGGGCACTTTTTACAGCATCAGCAAGGAGTGGTCTTAAGACAGCAGGTGACATCTTTCCATCTCTGATGAGGTTATCCAGCTTCGAAGAAACGTCTATCAACCAAAGATAATCTTCATAGAGAGTTTCAAGCATCTTTTTTCTATTTTTTTCTTGAATTGAAGTTTGATTAGAGCTGGCCATTTTTATGGATTTTCGTTCACCGGGTAGAGTAATTTCTTCTAGTTTCACTTCCACAGGTTCCTTGAAGATGCCATTAATTTTATCAATAATTGTTTCAAATATTAAGCAGGCAGGTTTGAATCCAACAGTTAGCAACTGTATCACACTGAGAAAGAAAATAACTTTACTTGCAAGTAGCCTTTCTGTGTCACTTTCCTTGCTTGTTTTGCATGTCTCAAATGAAGTGTTAGTGTGTGATTCTTGTATCTCAAAGAGCTTTCTTTTTGCCTTTAAGATGCTTCCACCTGGAGCTGAGACACCATTTCCTACTGTGAATTTCCCATCATTGACCAAAGAACAAAGAGAGTAGATTATATTGTTAATAAATCTGTTACTTCTTGTTTTGATTTCTCTATCCATCTGAAGTTTGATGTAAGCAGTAAATAAACTTATAATAGTACTAAAATTTGGGTTTGAAATGTCCAGTGCATTACCTGTGGCTGTTCCAGCTGTAAGTGCAATAACATATACATTTTCTGCATCATCAAAGTGCTCCATAATTTCTTCTAGTTTGGCATATTCCTCATATATCACAAGAGAAGATCTAAACTCTTCTGATTTCACAAGCTTTTTCACTTGCTTCTTTATATCTTTTCCAAACTGCCTGAGCTTTTCTTTCTCCTTAATATTCCTCCTCAAAGCTGAATAGCGAAGCCCAAGTATTCTTATATATAAAAGTATCAAATTGGTTCTCTGTGGTTCTGGAAACAAATTAGATGCTTGTAATACAGCTTGACAAACAAATCTATAGTAATCTT
>NC_051424.1:8675506-8678006 GCF_015228065.2 Penaeus monodon | reverse complement strand
GCAATAGCCTGCAAAGCAATGAGGTCTACAGTATAATATTCAAATGAAATAATATTAGTTTGGCAAAACTTTACCATAACAATATTGACTCTTATTTAGTGTCAATGTAATAAATAAAGATTTCTTGTTTTCTAGTTATGTCAGCTAGATGCTGGATTAGTTCTAGATGTCCTGGTGCCCTCTCACCATCAGCTGGAGTACTGGATTAGAGCTTGTGTTGGTCACAGGACACTGGTGATCATTTTCTTTTTTTTTCTTTTGAGTACTCATAGTAGATAAGTTAACAGCTACTGCTTAACATAACAATATCCCTTTGTTATTCATCTTGATCTTCCTGTTGTAAATATTTCATTTAAAAAAAGTATACATGCTACCTTTCTTCTGGGGGGATAGTAACTGGCTGTCCAACTTCTGGAGGGCAGCTTTCATTGGTCTGCCATGGTAAAGGCTGTTTTTCAAATGACTTGCTTTCTGTGGGAAAAACAAAGAACAGATATTAATTCATACAGAAGATTTATCAGATTATACAAACACATACAAACACACATACTTATATGTTGTACACACACACACACACACACACACACACACACACACACACACACACATATATATATATTATATATATATATATATATATATTATATATATATATATATACATTATATATATATATATATATATATATATATATATATTAATATATATAAATATATATATAGATATATATATATATATATTATATATATATATATATATATATATATATATATATATATATATATATATATATATATGTATAAAGTGTAAGGTACACATCCTACCATATCCAATAGGTAGGCAGTTGGCACTTAAAAATGGATTCTCACAATATGACAATATTCTAAATATCAAATATAGTCCCAAATTGATCCTTGTCCCTTAAATTGAACAGTATACACAAAACTTATTCACATCAGTCATTTCCTTGCAAAAAGCTATGGGTTCCCAGTTTTACTTTTGGTAACATCATTACCTTATGGTCAATATATTTTGATTTCTTTATTTGTAGTTGATTTAGTCATGGTAAATATTAAAAACATGAATCAGATCTACTTGGAAGCTGAGAATTAACTCATTGCCGACGGGTGGCATGTACGCACATGCCATGGCGGGACCATCTGCCGGGGGCACGTATGCACATGCCATAGAGTATGCATGGACATGCCATGAGTTTTTTTTTGTTACAATCACGGCAAAAGATTATTTTTTTGCCAGTGAAAGTGTGATTAAGTCGGTTTTAACACTTTCTCATTTTTACCATGCAACAAACAAAAAAAATGCAACAAACTGACAATTTCAACTCCATGATGCCGCACACTGCTTATTTTATTCAGACTATAGACCGAATAATGATCAACTATGGAGTCTATATAACAACAAAAATACCCCTCAGTCTCGATTTATCAGGAAGTTTGGCAAGTAGAGACTGTAAAAAATAATGAAAATTGAAAATACAATATATCTTCATAGTATTATGAAGAAACGGCATGGGATGCTGGTATTTGGCATGAGTGGTCGCGCATGGTAGGGCGATGATATAAGCCCCCGGCAGCGAGGCCCCGGCCTCTATGAATGCTACCTGTCAATTATGGGTTAAGCAAGGGCAAGGGTGCATACTTACTGGACAGGGCTGGAGTGCCCTTGACCAATATGTATGCATTTTTTCAAGTAACTGCTAGAGAGATGTGACCTGTGACATATGAAATTCTAAAGCCTCCTCTATTGTTAGGGAGAAATGGGAGCATTTTCCACTGAACATGTTGGAATACCATCCAATGGATATACTGCCAATGACTGGTCCAAAATGTATGCAGTGTGTGGTATCCTAAATGTATGCGTGTACATATGAGACATCACACACTGTGTACCTATTGGGCAGGGAAGTAAAAGAGAAAAACTTCATGAATTAATCAGATATTCCATTTCAGAGTAAATAACAGTGATTACAGGAACTAGAAATGTCTGCTACAAAATAGAAAAAAACAGGTTCAAAGCAAACATATTGATGAAAACATGTGCAGCAGCCCAAAATGAGCATACATTGACAATCTCAGAGGAAATTGATCAAGGTGGTTATATAGAGGTTTTCAGTCAAACTACACCTCCATATTCAATATCTTGAGCATGTCAAACTAACCCAATGATAAGCATAACAATGAAGGTGGAAAGGATGGACAGAAACAATATGAAAGCATTATTCTGCTATTTGATACTTTTTTACAGACTATCAGCCTATACTGAAGCATTATCTAAGCGTTCCATTTCCTAGCAACTCTGAAAAAGAGTTTCAAAAGAGAGAACCTCTGCCAGTTGATCTAGCTTCCAGCCAAACACAAACATTTCTGGCTCAATTGTGACCATTCAGTGCTACTAAAAATTCTCCATCTGGAATTAGTGTGTTTGATTTAAGTCGAGCATTCATGAACTATAAACTTTAAAGTTCCGAGCATATTAGAAA
>NC_051424.1:8668006-8673006 GCF_015228065.2 Penaeus monodon | reverse complement strand
TCTGTTAAATGTCTTCAACTATTTAGTACTACAAATAAAATCCGGATCGTTAACTGAAGTTCTATTCACTTTTACGAAAAGATGGATATCGTCACATAAAAAGAATTTCCATTTGCTCAATGTAGTGACGCGTGATGCTTAATTATACTTTTGAAATGATAGAAACCCCTAAAAAATATCTGAATCGGTTAGGATTAAGGTACGGATCAAAGAAACAATGAAATTCGGAATTTTTAACGAGAGGTGACTGGTATTATTACGTGAGGAACGAGGGAAGGAAGCCGAAGCCCCGGCCAGCGCGCGTAAAAGGACAGTGCCGGCGAGACGCGGTGCATTGTGGGCGCCGGGTCGAGGGACGCCGATCGCCATTAGTGTGTTGCTGGACGCGTAGGTCGCTGGACAAACCATCAAAATGACAGCCAAGGTTGATATGAGTTTGGAAGACATCATCAAGGCCAACAAGATCAAGCCCGGGAATCGGAGAGGAGGAACCCGAGGTGCTCGAGGAGGCCGAGGGCGCGGCGGAGGACTGCGTCGAGGAGGAGCTGTAGGCGGCGGCGGCGGCGGCGGAGGAGGAGGAGGAGCACAGACCCGCGGGCGAGCGAGCGGCGGCGGGCGGCCCTTCGTGGGCAACAGGGCAGGATTCGGACAAAGGGTGAGTACTCCTGCGGCGGGTCCCAGGGCGCCCGGGGGAGCTAAGGGCCCCGAGGCTGAGCTTTCGCACGGGGAGGGTGGCTGGGACATTTCCCCGAAGGAAGTGAGGTCATGCAGCCACGTCGGAGCCCAACTCGGCCTTTTCTTTAGATTTATTTACTTCACTTGTTACTATTATAAAGTCAGGACTTTAAAGGAGTTTGCTGATTGGGTTTGTTTGATTTGTTTTTTCTGGTATCCTATGTTTGGAATGTGCTCGGGTTTGCAAGCGGTCATGTGCGGACAAGTTCAGGGATGGGGATTCTGTTTTCCTGTTTTGGTTATTTGGCCTTTCCATGCTTAAGGGAATACACCTATTTATAGACCTTTTGTCTGGTGGAATCGGTATGAATTCATAATAGGTAGGTTAAGGATCATTTTTTTTCTTTTCCCATATATGTGCATGTATCCCCTTGGGCAGTCATACAGGACCAGCCACAGCAACTTGGATTGTTGAACTAATTTTGTTGCATGGAGTTTGGGGATGTTGTCTCTGGTGAGTGTGTCCATATGATAAAGAATTACTGCAAGTGCTAATAAAGAGCGGTACAGTGGGACTTGCCCCTCAGTCTAGGGAATAAATAGAAGGTAGGAAAAGTTAGGTTCAGGATGAAACCCTGATTTTTGGGATTTTGTCTCTGGAGGGTATGTTGCTCTCGGTAATGGATATCTTATATATATATATATTTTTTTTTACAAAATTGCTAATACTAATAATAACTTTTTTTTCAACAGGGCAATGTTGAGGGCCGCTGGAACCACGACATGTACCAGGGTGGTGGCGGCGGCGGTGGCGGCGGCCGCATTCAGCAGTCAGGCCCTGCCAAGCTGTTGATCTCAAATTTAGACTTCGGCGTGTCTGATTCAGATATTCATGTAAGTGTGGCCATATTTATTTCCTTTGTAGTTTTTATTTGGTTAAATGGTAACTGAATTTTAAACAAGGACATCCAAGTCCATTTGAAACTTACTATGATTTTTGATGAAAGTCTTTCTTTCTAAAATCTAATATTGCAAAAGTACAGTGTTAGTAGCTGCTGAAATATTAGTGCAATTTCCTCTAGCAAGGCTTGGCAAACCACCTCCATGTATTTTTTTGGCAAGGTAGAAGGGAACAAGTCTACAATCTATCTCTATATCTATCTATCTCTATCTCTATCTATCTATCTATCTATCTATCTATCTCTATCTATCTATCTATCTCTATCTATCTATCTATCTCTATCTATCTATCTATCTATCTCTATCTATCTATCTTATCTATCTATCTCTCTCTATCTATCTATCTATCTATCTCTATCTATCTATTCTATCTATCTATCTATCTATCTATCTCTATCTATCTATCTATCTATCTCTATCTATCTATCTATCTATCTATCTATCTATCTCTATCTATCTCTATCTATATCTATCTATCTATCTTCTATCTATCTCTATCTCTCTCTATCTCTATCTCTCTCTATCTCTCTCTCTCTCTCTCTCTCTCTCTCTCTCTCTCTCTCTCTCTCTCTCTCTCTCTCTCTCTCTCTCTCTCTCTCTCTCTCTCTCTCTCTCTCTCTCTCACTTGTATAGACTAGTTGAAAGAGATGCATTTGGATTGTGTAGGCCAAGATGTATTTTAAAAGGTAGTTATTATTTTGGCTATATTCTATTAATTATCTTTTCCATACAGGAATTGTTTACAGAATTTGGAACTATAAGAAGTGCAGCAGTTCACTATGATCGCTCTGGAAGATCTCTTGGAACAGCTCATGTATCATTTGAACGACATGCTGATGCCATCAAAGCCCTTAAACAGTACAATGGAGTACAGCTTGATGGCAGACCGATGAATATCACCATGGACGGTGGTGCCAGTGCTGTGAGGAACACAGCACCTGTCAAGAGACTTGCACAAGGACCTAGACCCATTAGTGGGGCCAGTTATGGTGAGTGAATATACCTTTGGAATATACTTGTGGAACATTAAAGTATTATCTGGTCAAAGTAACAGATTATTTTCTTACAAGCAGACTTGTGCATACTTAACAGTCATATGATGATGGTTCATGATTTTCAGGTGGTCGGGGGGGCCGTGGTATTCGCGGCAGCAACCGAAGAGGGAACACCAGAGGAAGTACTCGTGGTGGAGGCCGAGGCAGAGGAGGCATGGGTGGGCGGGGGGGCAGGAACCAGGTTGTGCCCACCGCTGAAGAATTGGATGCCGAGCTTGACGCCTATGTCAACCAGGTCAACAAGTGAGGTAATTGGTGGCCAGGAGTGGAGGCCTTCATCATCATCATCCATCATCTGGGTACTGTTGTGGTGGCGCCGACGGTTAGCTACTGCAGCTGGTGGCGTGGTGCTTTGTGGCATCACTGATGGCAGCTCTGGTGTTGCCCACATTGTGTGCTGCTGGGTGTGAGGACGAAGTGTGGGCCTGGCAATAGTGGGGATCTACTGGGAAGGGGTTTTCTTAGTGAATCAGTTAACCCATTTAGGATGGGAAATGTTTAGTGATGGAAAATATTTGATGCGGAGGTTTACATTAGATTGAGTTTGGCGCAGAATAATGGCAATATAAGTGGTTGAACAATGTTCTGTGATTGCTTCTATGTATAGTAAGTGTATGAACTGTGTGCTGATCATGTTGACTTTATCCACATAAAAGAGTGGAGGTCATATTTTTCATCTGTCAGTAATGCAAGAAATATTCAACATAACACCATCAAGAAACACACCTCTTCCTGTAAAGCATCAAGAATTGTCAAGATTGGTAGTGCTGTGATAAATTTATCTGCAGTTGCTCCAGAGAATTGATTATGAAGAACAAGAACACCGTGGAGTAAAAATGAAATCCTGGCAGATGAAATAAATAACCTATTTATACTTTGAAAATTCTCTTTCATACCCTGTTAATTAAGAAGTTGTAACGAGAAAACTAAAATGACAAACATTGCACTGAAGAAGCTAAAGAACTAAATACTAGGAGCAATCTAAACTTGTGGAACAAAATGAGCTCTTGACTTCAGATTTTTAATTGTGGTCATTAATATTTGTTTGTAAGGTCTGCGCCAATTAAATTTGTTGTACCTTAGAGTAATTCTGAGCTGTTCAGCCGATGGGAGTAACTGTTTTACACAAGAAAAAAATACTCATGGAATAGTGAATGGTTGATACCATGGAATAGTGAACTGCTATATAACCACCATAGTGATATAGTATAGAAAGATCCTTGAGAAGTAAAAGGGCTTTGTGTAACAAAGTGACATATAAATGTGTTTGAAAACCTACCCAATGATGGAAATTGTCGCAGAGAGTCTTCAAGCAACTTGGGGTTAGTGATGATTTGGGGAGTAATGAGCCATGGTGTAATAGTGAGGGACCAGCATAAACCCCTACAACGGCTGTGCCGAGAATTGTGTGGTGTGGCGGCTACAGGCAACAGTCCCAGGTGCCTCGCCGATCTGACCAACCAGCTTGCCAGCACCCAAGTATCCTGTGTCTTGTTGTTTTTAGTATACCATGTCAAAAATAGAAGTGGTCATGTTATGCAGAGGAGCAAGTATATTTTTTATTTCTTGTAAATTTAGTTGAGTGCCTAAAATTTAGCTATGAATTTAAAGGCAGTCATCTTACAAGAAATCTCATTTTTAGAAACTAATTGTTTTTCCTTCTTTGACAGATGTTAGTGTGTAGCAGCGTGTCTGGGAGCAGCAGCGCCATGATTGACAGTTTGTGGACTTGTGCGAGCAAGAAAATATAGTCTGTGCACTGTGTGTCTGCATCAAATATTTTATAATTGTCCTATATACCAATGTTAATTTTATTTTCATTTTTAAGGAACCTGAGTTTGAATGGCTAGGAGATATTCATTGTCATTCTGATAGTGTTGTTTCATGAAATCTTTTATAGTGATAAATTTTTGTATTATGTATACACTACATATATTTTTGGTGCAATTAGCCACATTACTTTTAAGTTTGGTTTAAGTTGATGTGGAAAAATTATGTAGGTCATATTACCAAGCAGATCATTTCATTTTTGAAGTACAATTCTCTATGCCAAAAGCACCTTTTTTTGTGAATAAAATCTATAACATTTATTTGTTTTTATTTATACCGGCTTGACTTTTTGAAATGAATATTGAGCTTAATGCAAGATCACAAAACTTGTAGAAATGAAATGAGAAGAGGCATATAGTTCTACAAGGAAAGATTACATTGGCAGTTTTTTATTAACAGATGTAAAATATATGTAGTGGAACCTATAGCCACTGAAAGATGTGATGCAAATTTCATAATGTGAGTCTTTGAAGAGAAGCA
>NC_051424.1:8660506-8663006 GCF_015228065.2 Penaeus monodon | reverse complement strand
AGGAACCTCCTACCCTAACAGAGGTTAGGATGGCGATTTCCAAGCTGAAGAGTGGGAAAGCTGTAGGCATTTGTGATATCCCTGCTGAACTGCTAAAGGCTGGGGGTGAACCTATGGCCCGGGGCCTGCATACAGTCCTGACTGTCATCTGGCAATCTGGTACCATTCCCCCTGACCTGCTGAGGGGCATGGTCATCCCTCTCTGGAAGGGGAAAGGGGATCGTTGGGACTGTAACAACTACCGTGGCATTACACTGCTCAGCATACCAGGCAAGGTTATCGCCCACATTCTTCTGAAACGGATCCGCAACCACCTACCGAGGCATCAGAGGCCAGAGCAGTCTGGATTTACTCCTGGCAAGTCCACAATAGACTGTATACTAGCGCCTCGAGTAATTGTGGAACGCCGTCGTGAGTTTGGTCGTGGGCTGCTTGCAGCCTACATCGACCTCAAGAAGGCGTTTGACTTGGTGCGTCGGGAATCGCTATGGGAGATCCTGAGGCTCAGGGGAATTCCGACATAGATTATTGGCCTGATAGCAAGCCTCTATACTGGTACTGAAAGTACTGTAAAGTGTGGTGGGGGTATGTCGAACTTCTTCCCTGTTAATTCAGGGGTGAGGCAAGGCTGCGTCCTTACACCAACACTTTTCAACACCTGTATGGACTGGATAATGGGCAAAGCTACTAGCCAAAGTCATTGTGGAGCAACACTAGGCAATATTAAGGTCTCGGACCTTGACTTTGCCGACGATGTTGCCATCTTATCTGAGTCCCTGGAGTCACTTGTGGCGGCTCTTGATGCATTTAGCAATGAGGCGAAGCCCCTAGGCCTAGAGGTCTCCTGGACCAAGACCAAGATTCAGGACTTTGGAGGCCTGTTAGGGGAACCCGTTCAGTCGATCCATGCTTGCGGCGAGGACGTTGAAGTTACAAAAAGTTTTACATACCTTGGTAGCGTAATCCATATCTCTGGGTTGACAGACCAGGAAGTCAGTAGACGGATTGGTCTGGCAACAGGAGCCATGAACTCGATCAACAAGAGCGTTTGGAGATGTCGGTACATATGCAGAAGGACCAAGCTACGAGTTTTCAAGGCTTTGATACTGCCAGTTTTGCTCTATGGAAGCGAAACCTGGACGCTATCCAGTGCCTTGGAGTCTCGCCTTGATGCCTTTTGTAACAAGTCCCTTCGCCGGATCATGGGGTACAGTTGGCAGGACCACGTGTCCAACCGACGGTTACACCGTGAGACTGGCATGGGACCAGCTCGTCTCCCTGTGGACGACCCTCCCACCAGGTTGTCTCTCTGCGAGACAACCCTGGGTGGAGGAGACCTGTGGGACGACCTAGGAGATCATGGCTTGGGTAGCTCGACGAGACCTGTCGCGAAGAATTAGAGATGGGCCGTGGGGCTACCTGGAGACTCGCCTCGAGGGTTCCTCGTGGCTGGAAGCAAAGGGTGGATGCGGCCATGCGCCCCCGTCGGCGTTGGCCCCTTGATGATGATGATGATGATGTATATTTTGGGGGTGTTTTTGTGGGGGGTTTGTGTGGTGTGGGGGGTGTGGGTGTGTGTGTGTTGTGTGTTTTGTGTGTGTGTGTGGTGTTGTGTGGTGTTCTACCCCCAATTTCCCCCCATAAACCCTCTTCTTCCCACTCCTCAAACTTTTGCCCCCTTCTTCTCCCCCATTAGAAAATCATTGAAAAAATCTCACTCATTTTCCCTTTGGGAAAATTTTGTTTCACCGACCGGGTTAACTTTTAAAACTGCAAAAAGACTTTTGTTTTTTAGAAATTTTTAATTTCTTTCAACCGACCCCCCCCCCCTTTTTCCTTTTCACTATTACCCCCTTGCTTTTAATCTTTGGACCTTTTTATTCTTTGGGGGGGGGGACGAGAGAAAAGAGGGGAGAATGATCTGTGAAAACGGGACAAAAAACAAAATAAAAAAATTTAAAATATATATAAAATACTTTATAAAATTTTTTTTTGAGGAGAGAGATGGGGGGAAGACAAAAATACAAACGATGGGTTTAAATAGATAGACAGGAGAGAGAGAAAAAGAGAGAGAGAAGAGAGAGAGAGAGAGAGAGGAGAGAAAAGGATTGAAGAGGGAGGGAGAGGGGAGAGAGAGAGAGAGATGGGAGAAGACAAACATACAAACAGATAGGTAGATAGATAGACAGAGAGAGAGAGAAGGGGAGAGAGGAGAGAGGGAAAGAGGGAAGAGAGAGGAGGGAGAGGGGAGAGAATGAGAAAAGAGAGGGAGGGGAGAGGATGAGAGAGAGAGGAGAGGAAGGAGGAGAGGGGAGAGGGGAAGGGGAGAAGCCCAAAAAAATAAAAAAGATAGGTAGATAGATAAAAGGGAGAGAGAGAGAGAGAAAAGGAGAGGGGAGAGAGAGAGGAGAAAAAGAGGGGAGAGAAAAGGGGGAGAGAGAGAGAAAAGGTGGGGAAGAGAAAAAGAGGAGGAGAGAGAGATGGAAGAAGGGACGAAAAA
>NC_051424.1:8640506-8643006 GCF_015228065.2 Penaeus monodon | reverse complement strand
ACATTTTGTATTTCAACATCGCACTCGTGTATGCTATGTTATGACCAGGCCCCTTTCCCTATCAGACACAGTAGCAACAGGTTAAAAAGTCTAGTGCTACGTGTTACCCTGATGTCCAGGGCCTGTCGTCACGCTCGGCGTTATTACTTCTGAGTTTTACAAGGTAGATTATAAAGAGTAAACATCTGATTTTTCAGATTTTACAGCACTTTGTGCTTTGCCCACAGTAGGCGTTACCAGCATCCCACCTTAGACCCGCAATACTCTTCTACACCAGGGTAACCCTTACAGGCTTTGACCCCTAGGTAGGGAGGCCCAGTAGTCTGAGGCGTCCCTTGGGCGCACTTTTTCATTTGTACTGATTTCTTTTCCTTTCTTCATGTGACTTTCCTGAACCTACCGTATTCGCTTACGGGGTGGGCATCCTTCGCCTAGGCAAGTTCATAACTCGATCCCCCTTTGGTACTGAAGAACGCAACCTATTACTGTTAGGCTCATTAACAATAGTTAGGGATTATCTGGCACAACGGGCACGGGCCCAGGGTTCGGACTTGGACATGGTAATCTTTAACAGGGATTTGAGGACAATGAAGAATATAAGTCTTGAAAATATGAAGGACCAAAGTGTAGTGTATTTGAAGTACATGGCCAAAAAAAAAAGACGGGAATGTGCGAATAAAACCAGATTGTGCTTTTTTACTTTTTCTTCAAGTAAAGATCTGAGAGTGTCACAGTTGGAAATGAGCGTGTCCAATCGCGACCCTATATTCAAAAACCTACAGGAGAAGACATGATGTTAGATATCGTGAAGTGGAAGGATTGCTTCAGCAGCAACTAATAACACTCCCAGTGCTAAAAGTATTGGTCAAGAGCTAGCAGTTAGGGACAAAGAAACTGCTGATTTGAAGAAAACGGTTAACAAATTAATAGATCAAATTAAAGAATTGAATAATACGATTCAAATAGCTAAATCAACCCAGCAAAAGCATCATCATCATCAGGAGGATGATGCCAAATCACAATCTGGATCACACCTCTTCCAGGCGGCTCCTGCTAGGACTTCATCTAATTTTTGGTCTGTCTCTTGGAATAGTTCATCTTCTACTGGGAATCTCTCTGGCAACGAGATGCAGGACATGGAGACTACTATCTCCAAAAAATAACCATGGGAGGCCCCTGGGTAGCGAGGGAGAGGAAGACGAAGCTCCCTCCCAGAAAAAAAGAAAAAAAAATGGCAGACAAGGCACTTCCAAACTCCCTAAAACGTAATCTTCGCATTAACCATTATACAATGGCACTGTCGAAGTCTTAGAACTAAAGTAAATTACCGTAGATTATTAGCTTCCGATATTATAATTCTCTAAGAAACGCGTTTGACCAACCTCGTGTCAGATGAGGTTTCGGAAGGATCGAAAGGGTAGGGGTAGAGTGGAGTTGCTATGTACATTCACTAAAGCCTCCTTTTCACTGAAGTGGCAATTGATTCTACTTTGGAGCTTGTCACATGCAAAGTAACAATCAAAAACATGTATTTGACTACATGTTTAGTTTATTGTCTACCTGACAATAGGGTAATTTGTGATGAACTTTTTGCTCTCAGGATAATCTGCCACAAAATAAATTAATTTTAGGTGATTTTAATGCTCATCATATGGGGTTCCCTGTGGACGGATGGTAGAGGTGAGCAAGTAGTTAGGTTGATTAATGAATCTGATCTGGCCCTTCTGAATGATGATAGTCCAACGCGGGTGAATGATAATACCGGTACTTTGAGCTTTATTGACATATCACTGGTCTCTTCAACAACTAACAGCCAAGTGTCTGTGGCACACCAATGACGACTCGTTGGGAAGCGACACTTCCTATTTGTATTAAATATTCATGTGACACAACAAGAACGCCTTCAGCGCTTAAATTTAACATAAACAGAGCAGACTGGGTCGCCTTCACAAGGAGCGTCAAGTTCAAACTTGTTGGAGAAACCACTGATGATAAAGTAAACAGTGTTCAAAATTGTTTACTAGATGCTTTCCATTCCTAAGACTTCGACATAGTGTTAAGCATAGAGTTCCATATTGGACACCAGATTGCCACAGGGCTCTGTTTGAATGCAATAGAGCCTACAGGCTTTTCAAAAATAACATCAAGAACGAAAACTTTTGCAATTACAAAGTAGCAAGACCTAGGGCTCATAGAACAATTAGACTAGCAAAAAGATACCACCACAATTCATAAGTTTGGTCCACTGTTAATGAAATAAATAAGATAAAAACATCTTTCAAAATTATAATATACAAGCAGTTGAGATAATTATCACCCCTCATTCCTGACCACAGAGGAAGCGGCTGAGCTGCAACGTATTAACTTTGCCACAGGAGATGACTTTGATTACAACCAAGACCTAACAATGGATGAGCTCGTCCGAGCCCTAGAACCCTGTAGAGGAACATCCCCAGGCCCTGAGATTCCATATGAGATGACAAAGTTGATTAAATTGCTA
>NC_051424.1:8633006-8635506 GCF_015228065.2 Penaeus monodon | reverse complement strand
CGAAGTCCACGCATAACTTCACTAGGAGAACGAAGTGGTGTTTCGGCAGCGGGAGTTTTTGCGTCTGTCATGGAGCTGGTGACCCTCTCGACTGCCCGGACTGCTCCGTCTGTGGGTATATTGGTGAAGAGGGGTTTTACATCAAAACTGGCAACTTTTATTTCTACACCCGGGAAATTTTTGAAGACGTCTGATGAGGTCCCCGGAGTTCTTCAGGTGGGAATCACTGATGACCCCCCCATAACGCCAGAGAGGGGTTTAGCCAAATACTTGGCCAAACGATGGGGAGCTCTGCCAATGCCAGAGATGATCGGTCTCATCGGGACGCCTGGCTTGTGTTCCTTCGTGAGACCTCTTATGGACGGGGTTTCGGGGGGCCTCTTCCAGCTGTTGAAGTAGGCGTTTACCTTCGGCTGAACGCAGGAGTAAATCCCTCGCCTGGCAGCTTCCATCTTCCCTTCACGTTTCGTTACTTTCCTGTAAACAGAAGCATCGTAAAGTAAATTGTTCATTTTGAATATACAGTCACTTTTATCCATAACAACAATGCCACCACCTTTATCAGCCTGGGTGATGACGATGGTCTCGTCGTCGCGGAGGTCCTTCAACAACGAGATATATCTGCGTGGGATCGCCGGGGGGCCAATGGCCATTGGCTGCGTATACCCTCTCAATACCCCTGTAGCTGTTAGACATAAGCTCTAACATACAGCTTCCCCTTGTTGGGCTCCGTGGTGGGTGGGGGCGTGAGAGAGTGAAATAACTACTTATTTTTATGGTAAATAGTTCACCAGATCCCCACAAACCGAGATAAATGATGACGAACCTTGCAAAACATTGACCACGGCAGTCACTCTGTAGCCATTTATGGCTTCTAGAGGCAAGAAAAAATCAAAAGCACAGGCAGTCACTCTGAAGCCATATGGCATCTAGTGGCAAGAAAAAAATAAAAGCATAGATCTGCTGCTAAAATTGACAAGACGGATAACCCATCATCAAAAACGTATCTGTCTCTGATTTCCTCTCAGGCGTCCTTAACGAGATAGCAGCACAAGCTGGACCAGCCAAACCAGCAGAGGCTCCCATGACCTAGGCTCAGAATCAACGCCGAAACGACGTAGGCCGGGGACAGACTCCGAGGAAAGTCTGGACCCTGTAGGCATTTCCCACAGTTTAAGGTTCCCTCTAAACCTGAAAGCTTCGGCAATGCCTACCAGTGAGAGTATTGGGGATGCAGAGAAAAATCCGGTTGTCAGTCCGGGTTACCAGAGACCAGGACATGATCATTGTCCCTAAAGATCAAGCTACCCTGAATTTCCTGCAAGAAACGAAGAAGCTTAAAGATGGGAGGAAAGTGTGTCACTCACCACAGAATCCCGACGATAGGAGAGTCAAGATGGTACTACTTGGCGTTTCATTTTCGTATGGTGTGGATATGATCGCATCACACCCACGGGTCGGGGGGCTTCCCGAATGTCGAAAGGGTATACTCCAACCAGGCAAGTCCCGGTGATCCTGAAAAGAACCCCAATCACTATCCTTGATTTGGTTAAATGGGGTTCTTACAATTTCAGAACCTATGTACCTGACCCACTTTCAAGTGCCAGAAATATGGCCACCGCCAGGCTAGCTGCAAGGCCAAGCCCAAATGTGGTGTCTGTCGCAAGGCACACAACACCTAGGTGTACCTTAAGACACACAAAGAAGTCCAGAGGGACACAACAGCCAAATGCCACAACTGTGATGAAAGGCATCATGCCTGGAGCCTGGCTTGCTCTGTCAGGAAAGAGACGGCCCTCAGGCGACAAGAGGTTGCTAAAAAATGACCAGACTTTGTTACTGCGCACCCAGGCACCCATGTGTGAAAAGGCTCCTAAGAGAAAGAAAGCACCTCCCCAGCCGACACCGGACACCTCCAACAAAAAGGAGTTTCCGGCAACTGTAAGAGTTCAGAAAATGAACTAGAGTAATATAAGTTCAAAGAACATAGCAAAAGCCTCCCAAAGAGTCATATCTTCCTCCTTGAGGAGGAAGATATGACTCTCCTATTAACTACTGGAGTCAATGACCCAGACTGTTGCAGCCCTGAAAGCGAGGAAGCTGGACAGAGCCGAACCAGCCCCTAACCCACCTCATGACGAGACCCTGGCCAAGTCCTCACAGGCAGAGCCAAAACAGGCTGAATCTGTGCAGTCAGATCCAGAACAGACTGAACTTAGGCCACACAGGCAAAGCCTGAAAAAAGAAAAGCTCAGCCAACAAATATCAGAGCTACCAACTCTCAGTGGACCCATAGATAGCCTGACAAATATATATATATATATATATATATATATATATATATATATATATATATATATATATATATATATATATATATATATATATATATATATATATATATATATATATATATATATATATACATATATATATATATATATATATATATATATATATATATATATATATATATATATATATATATATACATACACAT
>NC_051424.1:8623006-8628006 GCF_015228065.2 Penaeus monodon | reverse complement strand
CCCTTCGAAAACTTATTCCTTGGCAGCCGCTTGAGGCGAGTGAACAGGCTGACACAAATTTCTTTTTTCTTTTAATTTTATTTCCTTACTCGGAAAGGAGACCTTGATAGATGAACCTAATAATCATTAAGATAGTGTATATGTACTTCGGTTTGTTGTAGAATTTGTCTCCGAGGAGTCACGTGTTGCTATTTCCTTCAGAGACAACTGGATTTTTTCGAAATGACGCGCTTCTCTGTGGCCAAAACTGACGCGAAGTTTGAGTTTATTTGGTCCTTTGGTGCAACTTTGCAACTGTAGTCTTAACAACATCTGGACGTAGGTGTGACTGAATGAGAGAGGACTCATTTATGAAACAGGTAATGACCATTTCCTAGGTTCGTGATCCCCGCTGAATGCGATGGTAATTGTGTGTGAAAGTTTGGGAACTGAACGTGTTAATGAAAAAGTTATAGGAGTACAAACGTCCACGGAAGGGAGCGCAAAAAGCATCTAACCTATTTTAAGTCCTGGACAGTATTCGGCTTTGGCTTTGTATATAGCTTAAATTATTCGTCAATATAAATCTGTCTTTTTATCTGTTTATCTATATTTACACACACACACACACACACACACACACACACACACACACACACACACACACACACACACACACACACACACACGTACACACACACACACACACACACACACACACACACAGTCATGTGTATATATGTGTGCATGTTTATATACACATATAAGTTTATCTAATCAGATATCTATCATATTTTTATTCTATTGTTTGTAAACACACACACACATACACACACACACACACACACACACACACACACACACACACACACATATATATATATATATATATACATATAATATATATATATATATTATATATATATATATATATATATATATATATATCTTTCTGTCATTTCTGATATGAATATGCATTCGTTATGTGACGTGACAGAATCCTAAATCAGTGTAAAGAGAAGCTTATGCGAAAGAGTGTTTCACACACAATGAGAACATATGCAATATATACATCTAACAACACGAAATGTCATAGCATTTCCAGAGAATATGCTTATTATGAAGAGGCATTTAACACGTAGTAATATCTCTGGACCTTAGAGTTAATAGCTGCGCTTGAAGTTAATTTGTAGGACTATTAACAATTCTAAATCCTTGAAGAATAGAGATAGGTGTTTTAAATGTTTTTCATTAATTTTCAGAGCTCCTGTTTCTACACTCATAAATATTTTACATATGTGTATGTTTGTGTATATAAATAAATAAATAGATAAATAAACAAACAAACAAACAAATAAATAAATATATATTTACACATATAAGCACACATATATACATATATGTGAGTGTGTTTGTGTGTCTCTCTCTCTCTCTCTCTCTCTCTCTCTCTCTCTCTCTCTCTATATATATATATATATATATATATATATATATATATATATATATATATATATATATAAACACTTATAGCCCTACACATACACAATATGTACGTATGCCTGCATGTTTAGAATGATCAAGGGATTACGACTAAATACGAAACACTCGCCTCGGACTTGCTCTTTCCGCAGACTCATTGTACGTTTACCAGATTTCCTTACGTAAAGTTTTACTGCTGCATAGTCTTCCGGAGCATGAGATCACTTAGCTACGGTAAACACCTTCCCAAAGAGGAAAACCACTTTGCCCAGATTTAAAGGCGAATAAATATCACCACTGAATCTCCCGTTCGTGACTGTTCGTCGAAACCGAAAAAACTCCGTGAATTTATGGGAAAGTTATTACTAGTCTTCGCAGCTCTCTCCCTTTTGACCTTTATCTTTATTTATTTTTTTTTCCCTCGTGACACTTCCTCGGGCTCTAATGACAGGAAATCGAGATAGCATTAAAACGCCTATTCTCTTTTTAACTGTATTGTTCTAATTAACACAACGAAAAAGTTGGTATATTTCTTGAAAATTAGGAAACAATTGCCAGTCCCCATTTAGATAATAGATAGACACACTAAACAGTTCCGGATGGGATAATGGACGATAAACTACATCAGTCTACTTTCACAGACATATGTTTTCTTGGTAATCCTCTTTTGTGGTAAATAAACGAGTAGATATTTGAGATTAATAAACATAATCAGCACTTAGACATGCTTAGAAAAATGAAAAATAGTTGGAGCAAAGACGAAATGAAACTAATGTTTATAACGCATATGTTGGTGTGTGTTTACTCTTTTTCTATAAATACACTGTGAATAATGTACGAAAGAACTTGAGATCCCGCCAAAGCTGAATTTAAAATTTTCAAGATTTCTCAAGGGGCTCAATTGTTTTTGCAATAAGCATGACCACTGGCAAATCCTTCACTCCAACGGCGCGACCATATCTACAAATATAATAGGACTATCTCACTCTCGATATCATTAATTTAATGAATCTATGCTAATTGGCGAGAAATCTAAGAAGTACTGCATCTTCGCTGTGACCTTGCAGTGTAAAAGGAAGATTAGGCGACGGTTCTGAGCAATATCAAACGTTGTGTTGCCGAGTGGAATATGTTCAAGCGGTCACTGGGGAAACTAATACAAATGTGTGATGCAACCATGTCTGGCTTTTGGCCAAAATGACCAGCGTAGGAGGAAGGAGAAAATTCCTTCTCGTTGTAACTCAAACCTTAATAACTACGTATGATAATTACAAAACCTTTTATTCTGATTAATTCGGTTAATTGTCTTAAATCCACGAATCTGTAGGTCGTTTGCTTCCAAAACTCTCGGGAACAATAACATGTAAGTGTTTACGGATTATGAAAATTATGTTATCACGATAACAAGGTTTGATATGTTTCAACGACTGATCTTACAGGCATTTGCTTCGTAGCCTAACTACAAATCTCAACATGACAATCAATGAAAATGGTCGCAAGAAATATTTGGCTCGCACTTCGAGTACCTGGCGTCTCTCGTTTTCCCCGAGACTCGTATAAAAGGCATAGGCTGTGCTTGGTCTCACCTAGTACTTCATACTCACTGGGTCGAGAGCGCGTGTTGACATCCACCGGCGGTATGTGACGGAATGTGCCCACTTTCAGTCAATTGCAATATATATTGAGTCTGATTTCAGTCAATCACATCATAGTTTGTTTGCAGCTCTGGTCGCTTTGACGATTATATGAGTGTTTTGGTGCAAAAGTGCTAAAGGAAAGATCATAAGGAGGACTGTCTTGCTCAAGGTCATTCCAATGTAACCGACGTCAAAACGAAACGGCTGGCTGTCTTAATGACAATAAACAAAATGAATTCACCAGCTGCTAAATGATTTTAATAGTGAAAAATAAAACGTATAATATAAGTCGAAAACAGTTTAACTAATCTCTAACTCCTTGCATTTGCTTTGTTAGTCCAGTAGTCAGTATGGTATTAACTGACGCTATTGCTAAATTGGGTATGAAAGATAAAACAAAATATAATTCATCCCATTCCTTGTAAGGGAGAAACAAGATTTATATATATATAAGCGTCTGTAATTTGAAGATTTATGCATTTTGAAAACAAGCTGAGAATCAGTATGGCAATTTGATATTCAGTATTTCAAAGACCGAATTTACAAAATATAGTCTTGATTACTATAGACGTGCTTAAATGCGTACATGTATTGTTTCAGATTAACCAAAATCCTTGACCTTCACCATGTGTGACGACGAAGAACTTACTGCCCTTGTGGTTGACAATGGCTCTGGCATGGTCAAGGCCGGCTTCGCCGGAGATGACGCTCCTCGCTCGGTCTTCCCCTCCATTGTCGGCCGCGCCCGTCACCAGGGTGTGATGGTCGGCATGGGTCAGAAGGACGCCTACGTCGGTGATGAGGCCCAGAGCAAGAGAGGTATCCTTACCCTGAAATACCCTGTTGAACACGGTATCATTACCAACTGGGACGACATGGAGAAGATCTGGTACCACACCTTCTACAATGAGCTCCGTGTTGCCCCTGAGGAGTCCCCCACACTTCTCACTGAGGCTCCCCTCAACCCCAAGGCCAACCGCGAGAAGATGGCTCAGATCATGTTCGAGTCCTTCAATGTACCCGCTACCTATGTTGCCATCCAGGCCGTGCTGTCCCTGTATGCATCCGGCCGTACTACTGGTAAGGTATGCGACTCTGGAGATGGCGTTACTCACTTTGTCCCCGTGTTTGAGGGTTTCGCCCTTCCGCACGCTATCATGCGTCTCGACCTTGCTGGTCGTGACCTTACCAACTACCTGATGAAGATCCTTACTGAGCGTGGCTATTCCTTCACCACCACCGCTGAACGTGAAATCGTCCGTGACATCAAGGAGAAGCTTTGCTACATCGCACTCGACTTCGGCAGTGAGATGAACGTTGCTGCAGCTTCCTCTTCCTTGGAGAAGTCCTATGAGCTTCCCGACGGTCAAGTCATCACCATCGGCAACGAGCGCTTCCGTTCTCCCGAGGCTCTGTTCCAGCCTTCCTTCCTTGGTATGGAAGCTGCTGGTATCCATGAAGTTCTGCATGTTGGTATCATGAAATGCGACATTGACATCAGAAAAGATCTCTTTGCCAACATTGTCATGTCTGGTGGTACCACCATGTACCCTGGTATCGCTGACCGCATGCAGAAGGAAATCACTGCCCTTGCGCCTTCCACCATCAAGATCAAGATCATCGCTCCTCCCGAGAGAAAGTACTCCGTGTGGATCGGCGGCTCCATCCTCTCCTCTCTGTCCACCTTCCAGGCCATGTGGGTCACCAAGGACGAGTACGAGGAGTCCGGCCCCGGCATTGTCCACCGCAAGTGCTTCTAAGGTCTTTCATAGGCTTAATTTTGTCCATGATGGTAGGTTACGGTAAATGATAGATTAATGTGAACTGAAATTATTTTGTAAGCTAAATAAAGTAATTTCCTATATGCTTAATCCATATCCTGCTATAGCCTATAGGAAAAGAGAA
>NC_051424.1:8610506-8613006 GCF_015228065.2 Penaeus monodon | reverse complement strand
GATAACAGTGATTATGGTACAATAGCTATAATGTAAATGGTAATGATAAACTTGATGATAATAACAAATATACCAACGATGACAAAAAAAATCATACTGACACTAAGACTATCATAATAGTGGTAATATTGATGATATCAGCAATACTGTCATTGCTATTGATTGTAATAATACAACCAAAATGTTGATAACATTCATAATGATAAATACATTATGCTTATAGTAACAATAGCATCAACAACAAAAATAAATGGTAACCATATACAATCTTATACAATATAATAGCAACGATTATGCATTACTTCTGTTTTCGTGTGGAGTAACAATATATTTTGTATCTTCAGGGGAGCTAAAAGACATCCATCATGTGTGACGACGAGGACGCGACTGCCCTTGTGGTTGACAATGGCTCCGGCATGGTCAAGGCCGGATTCGCCGGAGACGACGCCCCTCGTGCCGTCTTCCCCTCCATCGTCGGCCGCCCACGTCACCAGGGTGTGATGGTCGGTATGGGTCAGAAGGACGCCTACGTCGGCGATGAAGCCCAGAGCAAGAGAGGTATCCTGACTCTCAAGTACCCCATCGAGCACGGTATCATTACCAACTGGGATGACATGGAGAAGATCTGGCATCACTCCTTCTACAACGAACTCCGTGTTGCACCTGAGGAATCTCCCGTCCTCCTCACTGAGGCTCCTCTTAACCCCAAGGCCAACCGTGAGAAGATGACCCAGATCATGTTCGAGACTTTTAGCACCCCTGCCATGTACGTCGCCATCCAGGCCGTGTTGTCCCTCTACGCCTCCGGTCGCACCACAGGCCTCGTCTGCGACTCGGGCGATGGCGTCTCCCACGACGTCCCCGTCTACGAAGGCTTCGCTCTTCCTCACGCTATCCTTCGTCTCGATCTTGCCGGGCGTGATCTCACTCTTTATTTGATGAAAATTCTCACTGAACGTGGCTATTCATTCACTACCACCGCTGAACGAGAAATTGTCCGTGATATTAAGGAGAAACTGTGCTACATTGCCCTCGATTTTGATGGCGAGATGAGCACTGCGGCTGCCTCTTCCTCGATCGATAAGTCTTACGAGCTTCCCGACGGCCAGGTCATCACCATCGGCAACGAGCGTTTCCGATGCCCCGAGGCCTTGTTCCAGCCTTCCTTCCTGGGAATGGAGTCTGCTGGTCTTCACGAAACAGTTCATTGTTCCATCATGAGATGCGATATTGATATCAGAAAGGATCTTTTTGCGAATATTGTTATGTCTGGTGGTACCACCATGTACCCTGGTATCGCTGACCGCATGCAGAAGGAAATCACAACTCTGGCTCCTTCCACTATCAAGATCAAGATCATTGCTCCTCCTGAGCGCAAATACTCCGTGTGGATCGGCGGTTCCATCCTGGCCTCTCTGTCCACCTTCCAGTCCATGTGGGTCACCAAAGAAGAATACGAAGAATCTGGACCTGGCATTGTACATCGAAAGTGCTTCTAAACATAAATCATTGGCTTCTAATAGACATTGTCGGAAAAATAAACCTGATACATTTTGCTTAGCTTCATACCCACATTCCCTTTCTGTTAAAACTTAAGTGGCGACGATTATAATTGTCGTGTGTCTGGAAAATTAAAGTGCAAGGAGAAGGATTTAGAAATTGTTTATACTTAACAGCATGAAAATAGAAAATAAAATACTACAGTATGAAGGCAGTTGTACTATCACTATAACGTGCATAAAGTCTTCTAGACAACACGCAATTTTTTGGTAAATATATATTTACAGAATTACTCATAATATTTTGTTGGATATTTCAGAAAATACGAACTTTTTACGTAGTATGTGAAATCGAGATCAAAGATTTTGCAACAGTATTTCTGAATTTCCGCCTTAAAAAAAAAAACTCTTAGTAATATCCATGTGTTTTCAACCAAGGTCCCTTCACAAGAATTTCTAGATTCTTCTTGAATCACCCCTTGACTTATCAGTTTCTATGTTCCCCTTAATATATGTTTTCTTACTGGATTAGCAAATAGGTTATAGGGTTTGAAGTACATATTATGTGGGACGCTCCTTATTGGTTCAAAGTTGATATATGTTTCATAAAAAAGAGAAACATACAAAGATCTAATCACGTCTAGTGAAAACGAACGTTTATGTAAAAATCTACGGTCTCTGCCCATCAAGTTTTGTTTATTTTTCATTGTTGCCCTCCCCACTAGACAGTGTCCTCCCTGCTATACTTAAGCAGTATGCACCTGCAATTATAATGAGCATCTTGGAACTCTGCCCAATACATATGAAAGCTACACCGACGGATCCTTGCAGTCTGGGAGCAGAGCAGGATGCGCTTTTGTTGTATAATATAAAAACAATATTTTGTAGCACCAGGATTGTAGGAGGGTTCATGACTGGCTAGCACTACGCAAACTGAGTTGGCAGGAATACTCATGGCTACTGAACATAGCTCAGGGGTCATTTTATGCATTTCACAGGGT
>NC_051424.1:8597256-8600406 GCF_015228065.2 Penaeus monodon | reverse complement strand
AATAATAATAATAATAATAATAATAATAATAATAATAAATATAACAATAAAGATAATAATGATAATAATAATAATAATAATAATAATGATAATAGTAAAGACAATGGAAAGAAAGAGTATAATATTGATATTAGTAATATTAAGAGTTGGTAACAATATCAAGAAGATACCGACAGCGATTATAATATTAACACTATATGACTAATGATCATAACAAGGATGGCGATAGTTACAGAAATAATAATGGTGCTGATAATGGCAAAAAAAAAAAAAAAAAAAAAAAAAAAGATAATAATGATGATGATGATGAGGATGATATTATGATGATGATATGTTGATGATAATCGTAATGATAACATTAATAACAATGATAACAATAATAACAAAAATGAATTATAATGATGATAAGAATAATAGTAATAGCAATAATATAAACAATAACAGTGATAGTACAAAAAATGATGATAATACTAATAATGACCATGATGGTAATAACGATAACAACAAAAAAACAACAAAAACAACAAAATAATAATAATGATAATAATAATAATAATAATGATAATATTAATAATAATGATAACAATATTAATGAAGCAATTATAACAGTAATCGTTATATACTAGAAAAACAACAACAAAAGCAAAAACAGTGATAATAAAAAATATAATGTGAGTAATAACAGCAATTCTCGAAAATATGATAACTTTGCTGTCAACATAACCAAAAATTATAACAAAGATGAAAAGATTAATATCCGAATTCCGAATTAGATGATGCCAAATAACCACCAATCAAGGAAGCGGCGTCGACAAGGCACCTCATCCACAGCCTGGTGACACTTCATTCCCCACAAGGACGCCATACCATAGACACGGTTTTTTGTACCAGAACTATTTCCTCGAGAGGTCCTCATCCCCCTCCATCGCCGCCGTCGTCGCCGCCTCCTGCGACAGCATCCTGGGTAAGCTACAGGTGTCACTACGGTAATCCGCTGCAGGAGGCTGGCATCTTTCCACCTACCTGAAGAGTCCTTGTAAGGAGTGACGCGTCGGAATGTTGATCCCGTGGAAATTTGCAACAAAGTGAGATATTCACTTCACGTTACAGCTGATTTTTTCTTCTTAGGGAGTCTTATTAATTGCTATCTCAAAAGCACAAAGCCTCCGACGCTTGCCAAAAAAGTGCACTCCTGTAACGTAATTTTTTTCTGTATATTTCTTTTATAAGACACATCGTTTTAAAAAAGTAGCTCCGCCCAGATTCTTGTCGTCAGCCGTGCTGTTGTATATAACGGGTAGTTTCCCCTTGACACCCCCAGTCCCTCTCCGACGCAAGGCTGTGACGTTTGTGGTAAGTCCCGACTATTATCCGTCCGTCAAGATAACTCGAGCGCGGGAACTTGATATAAAGGAAAAAGATACCAGTGGAAGTAGACATGCTTTGAATAAAAGATTGTATCTGCATTATTTGCTTTGAAATTAATTCAGTTTGGTACAAGGGCGTTTTGGGATTCGTTCCAGCTGTGATTTGCAGTGAGGCGCAATAAGTGGAAAGCGTGTGATTCTTATGATCGTGATTTGGTCCTAATATTCGCTGATTTTTCTGTGAATAGTCTAGAGACCAAATATTCAGGCTTGATCGTGCATGATAAATTAAGCCTGCAATATAGTGCAATATGTTTTTGCACATTTATAGAGTAAAAAAACAATGCATTTTAAAATATTGCAAAATACGTCAATATTTCGTAATTCTGCAATGAACATGTGTACCATATTCTTATTCAGCGTGTTAAACAATATCATATTCAGGTGCCAATCACCACTCCAATAAACTGAATAGAATAATCTAATGCATATCACATTTCCAATTTCAGACTCAAACTGCTGAACTTCATCAAACAGCATGTGTGACGACGAAGACACCTGTGCGCTCGTGTGCGACAATGGCTCCGGCATGGTTAAGGCCGGTTTCGCCGGAGACGACGCCCCTCGCGCCGTTTTCCCTTCCATCGTCGGCCGTGCCCGTCACCAGGGTGTGATGGTCGGTATGGGTCAGAAGGACGCCTACGTCGGTGATGAGGCTCAAAGCAAACGTGGTATCCTCACCCTCAAGTACCCCATTGAGCACGGTATCATTACTAACTGGGATGACATGGAGAAAGTGTGGCATCACACTTTCTTTAATGAACTGCGCGTGGCCCCTGAGGAATCCCCTACACTTCTCACAGAGGCTCCCCTCAACCCCAAGGCCAACCGTGAGAAGATGACCCAGATCATGTTCGAGACCTTCGCCATGCCCGCCATGTACGTCGCCATCCAGGCCGTGTTGTCCCTCTACGCCTCCGGTCGCACCACAGGCCTCGTCTGCGACTCGGGCGATGGCGTCTCCCACGACGTCCCCGTCTACGAAGGCTTCGCTCTTCCTCACGCTATCCTTCGTCTCGATCTTGCCGGGCGTGATCTAACCCTTTATTTGATGAAAATTCTGACTGAGCGCGGTTATTCCTTCACCACCACCGCTGAACGAGAAATCGTCCGTGATATTAAAGAGAAACTGTGCTACATTGCCCTCGATTTTGATGGCGAGATGAACACTGCTGCTGCCTCTTCCTCGATCGATAAGTCTTACGAGCTTCCCGACGGCCAGGTCATCACCATCGGCAACGAGCGTTTCCGATGCCCCGAGGCCTTGTTCCAGCCTTCCTTCCTGGGCATGGAATCTGTTGGTATTCACGAGACCGTATACAACTCTATCATGAGGTGCGACATTGATATCAGGAAGGACTTGTTTGCTAACACTGTCATGTCTGGTGGTACCACCATGTACCCTGGTATCGCTGACCGCATGCAGAAGGAGATCACAACCCTGGCTCCTTCCACTATCAAGATTAAGATCATTGCTCCTCCTGAGCGTAAATACTCCGTGTGGATCGGCGGCTCCATCCTGGCCTCCCTGTCCACCTTCCAGGCCATGTGGGTCACCAAAGAGGAGTACGAGGAGTCCGGCCCCGGCATCGTCCACCGCAAGTGCTTCTAAGAATCACATTTACAGCTCATTAATATTTAATGGGTATTTACTGTTATTTATAAATTAAGAAATGCTTGCGAAGCTGGACCTTTGTTTTAATACTTTCTATATCTATAACCA
>NC_051424.1:8564756-8569756 GCF_015228065.2 Penaeus monodon | reverse complement strand
CAGACCTTGCTTGCAGCCTACATCGACCTCAAGATAGCATTTGACTTAGTGCATCGCGAATCGCTATGGACGTCCTGTGAAGTAGGGTAATTCCAACATGGATTATTGGAATAATAGCGCTGGTACTGTAAGTGCTGTAAAATGTGGTGGGAGCTCTGTCGAGCTTCTTTCCTGTTAACTCAGGAATGAGGCAAGGCTATATCCTTACCCAACACTTTTCAACACTTGCATGGACTGGATAATTGGCAGAGCTACTATCCAAAGTCAGTGTGGAGCAAGAATGGGCAATATCAACGCCACAGACCTTGACTTTACTGACGCTGTTGCAATCCTATCTGAGTCTCTGGAATCTCTGGTGGCGGCTCTTGATGCATTCAGAATCAAAACCAAGGCCAAGATCCAGGACTTTAAGGGCCTGTTATGGGAAACCTATTTAGTCGATACATGTTTGAGAACACGTTGAAGTCACAGAGAGCTTTACATACCTTGATAACTCAGTCCATGTTTCTGGGCTGTCAGAACAGGAAGATGCCGGTATCTATGCAGAAGGACTATGCTACGTGTCTTCAAGATTATTAATTGTAATTGTAACTCTCATTATAACAATAATGATGATAGTAACTATGATAATGCTATAATGATGATCATATAATGATAATAATAATGATAACAATGATAATAATAATAATAATAGTAATAATAATAATTATAATAATAATTATAAAGATAATGACAATAGTAGTAGTAGGCATAACAATAATAATGATAATGATAATAACAACAACAACAACAGCAACAACAACAAGACAATAATAATAAAGATAAAGATAATGATAATAGTAATGATAATGATAAAGATAGTAATAACGAAAATGATAATAATAATAATAATAGTAATGACAATAATAATCATAATAATAATCACAACCAACATTATAATCATAATTATAATATTTATAATCATAATTATGATTATAATTACAATTATAATTATGATCATCATAATAGTAATAATAATGATAATAATAATAATAATAATAATAATAATAGTAATAATAATAATAATAATAATAATAATAATAATAATAATAATAATAATAATAATGATAATAATGATAAAAATGGTAGTGATAGCTATGATATTGTTAATGATGATAATAATGACTATGATAATGATAGTAATAATGATGATAATAAAAGAACAATGATAGTGATAATAATCATGGTAATGATAACAATAATAATACTAATACAAATGAAAATAATAATAATGAAAATAATAATGATAATAGTAATGATAATAATAATAATAATAATGATAATAGCAATAATAATGATGATAATAGTAATAATGATAATAAAGTTAATTATGATAATGATAATAATAATAATAATAATAATAATAATAATAATAAAATAAAAAATAATGATGATAATGATGATGAAAATAATGATAATGATAATGATTATGAGAATCAGAATGATGATAATGATGATGATGATGATGATGATGATTATGATGATAATAATAAAATTAATAGTAATAATGATAATAATAATAATAATAACAATGATGATAATAATAATGATAATAATAATGATAATAATAATAATAATAATAATAATAATAACAATAATAATGATAATAATAATAATAATAAAAGAAGAAGAAGAAAAAAATAATAACAGTAATAATAATAATAATAAAAAACTATCAAACTAATGACGATAATAAAAGTAATGGTGTAAATAATAATGACACAAATAATGATGATGATGATGATAATAATAATAATAATAATAATAATGATAATGATAATAATAATGATAATGATAATAATAATAATAATAATAATAATAATAATAATTAATATAATAATAATAATAATAATAATAATAAAATTTATAATGATAATAATAATAATGATAATAATAATAATAATAATAATAATAATAATAATAATAATAATAATAATAATCATAATCATAATAATAGTAACGATAATAATAACAGTATTGATAATAATGATGGTAATAATAGTGATAATATAAAAATAATTATAATAATAATAATAAAAAAGATAATAATATTTTCATAATAATAATGATAAGAAAGATAATAATAACGATGATAATAATAATTAATAGTAATATTAGTAATAATGACGATAATAATAATAATAATAATGATAATAATAATAATAATAATAATAATAATAATAATGATAATAATAATAAAAATAATAATGAGGTTAATGGTACTGTTATTACTACTACTACTACTATTGATAATGATAAGAATGATAACAATAATGGTTGTAGTAGTAGGAGTGGTGATAATAATAACAACAACAACAACAACAACAACAACAACAATAATAATAATAATAACAACAATAACAACTGTAATAATATAATAATGGTAATAATACTAATAATGATACTACTAATAATGATAACAATACTACAAATAAAAATAATAGTAATAATAGCAATAACTATAATAATAATAATAACAATAATAATAATGATAATAATAATAATATGATAATGATAATGACAACACTAATAACGCATATCGTATCCTTAACATGGGTCTTATAACAATCATTATCATTTTTATCATTATCAGTATTATTATGATTTTTGTCATTGTCATCACCATGATCAGCAATTGGAATTATTATCATTACGATTATTGGTCTCTTACATAACCATCTTTAATAGGATTTGTCTTTACTTTTAGTTTATTGTATTTTCTTAAACGATTTTCACCGTTATTTCCATTACTTGTTTTATATTATAATTATATATATTCGATATCATGATAACTATTATGCTTTTATATTTTCATTATCATTTTGTATTTGTATCTTTATTGATATCATGATTATATTATGGTATACAACACCACTTAATTGATTTGCTAATATATAAGACAAAAATGTCAGATATCATGACACGGAAAAGTATCTGAAACAATGTTAATTAAGCAATAAAATAGGGAATTAACTCATAAGTACAACAAAGTAGACAATTCTGTGTTTGTTTTTCCCCGAGAGTTGGATGGTCTGATTTAGCTCAGGGGCAGGTGATTGGCTCCAACGCATACTTCGGTCTGCTTGCGCCTTCGAAGTCTAAATTGAACAAGGCGCCTCAAAACACACAAGCAAGCTGTTTGTGTTTGCTTGTTCGTTGAGGGGCAAGCTGTTTAGGGATGATCTGTTGCCATGCAGCTGTATTATTGTGAAAGTCTGAAAGCTTCGACTTGCACGAATTATCTGAAGACGGACGAAGTATTTCGTTAATCACTTCCAAAACAATGTACGTTAGTGTCATGGACATATTGTCAACGCGTCATTAATTGTGCGACGTGCGGGAAGAAACAAAATGAGAAAAAGTCCTCATAGGAATTCAGTACATTTTTGCCGCCTCCTGATTCAGCTGCTTGACTCATTTTTATTTATAGAGTCTTTTTTTGCCTGAGCCTCGTATGTGAAAAAGAACAAAGGTGAGCAAAATTCTATTGTGAGAACGTGTGTTCGGGATTCACACTGGGCTAAATAAGGCAAAGCGACAATTTCTCTCTCACTCTCCTCCCTCGAACGTTTTCTATTCACAAGTTAATTATACTTCAGTTCCGAGAATCCTGCCTGTTCATGAGGTGGACGCTGCACGATTAATTCATCTCGCGGCGCCCGAGGCTCACTGGCTACTTTTGGGGAGAAGAGATCGCAGTGAGCCTAAGAAAGCCGAGGTTCCTATATACAAATCCCGAGTGGCAGCGTTCCCGCCTCCTTCTCCTGTAGCGGGAGACACGCGCCTCGCCTTTCGTGTCCGTTTTATAATATCCATTTCTTGGCTCTCCTTTACCCAAGTGTTTTATTTTTCTCTTTTTTTTTGAATTCCTCGTTCTTATTCTACTTTCGCTCTTCCGCGTTTACTCTTTCCTTTCATGCCGTCCTTACTCTTTTTTGCCGTTGATCAAATAGCAGCGACAGGTGCTAGGTACACTCGTTCCCGAAAGTATTTTTAAAATAATGTACTGTTGACGATGGCATTTGACCATTTCTCTACCATTTCTACCAACGCGTTAAATAACATAGTCCACTGTTGCATATTGTATTGGACATTATCGCAAAAGAACTTTTTTTGATGAGCTGGTGGAAAGAGAACTCATGTAATAACCTTAATATGGATTAAGATTGTTTTTTTCATCATAATGATTAACTAATAAGAAATATCACCAGGAAGCTTTTAATGAGAATGAGAACTTCGACTGTGGTTAACCAGACTCCTAAGACATGTGAAAACTGAAAGAACTGATATTGGCATAATAGGGAAATTTAAAGCCAAAACATTCATTATATTATATAAACATGTATACTAGGAGGATATTCCTCGGTAAAGTGTCATAAATAATCATGATTACAACTATTCATTAAATACAGAAAGATTACACTTTCATTATGAGTTGAAGCACATGTGGATCTTCTTTAAAAGTCCTTAATTAAAGCAATAATTACCTTAAGCATAAATTTCATTAATGTAGGAGCATCTTATTACTTGGTACTGATATTTTTGTTATAATTTCTTTTCTTGATGTAGGAAAAGATACAAAAGGAAGTTATATAATTTAACTGTGTATTGGAATTTATCCTGAAGTTGGTATTAAAGAGAAAGACATTGAGATTTCTTGGTAAATAACAATATCAATGTATTATGGGGGGTGATGTACTGTAAGTATCTGAACGGCATCGCCATGTACAGGAAATGGCTTTAATTTATATCTTAGTGTCTGACTGTATTGCTATTTCCCTCTAGTTTAAGTCAGACCTTTGCCCTTCACGGTTTCCTTGATCCTGTAAAGGAATCATCATATATTATCAGGAGTATATTTCTTTATTCAAATGTTATAAATTCCTTCGCTCTTCTCGTCCATTGCTATTTCTTGATTAAATTTATTTCATCTTTGTGTTTTGTTATTCCGTCTTCAGCTT
>NC_051424.1:8547256-8552256 GCF_015228065.2 Penaeus monodon | reverse complement strand
AGCGATTATACTAGATCTAAGATTATAAATAGAAGACTATTTGAGGAAAAAATGTCTTAAACTGAATTTGTAACCCATAATTATGTGCTATGTTTAAGAAAACATTCAAATCTGATGTATCCTACTACATAATAGATATGACAGGATTATAAATGAAGAATGACTTTGTTATGAATTTTAATTTTACATGATATTCATTTGTCAACATCTGAAAGTACAGCACCCTAGGGAAATGTAAAAGCAGAGGGAGCTACGCAGTCGTTGTAAAAAGGTACTGACGAAGATGAGTAATTACACACTGCAAGATGTGTAATTACCATTTAGAAATTACAGCATCAAATTTACGAAACACCATTTGCTTATCAAGCGTAGTGTTATTTCTGATTGGCATCCCCACCTTGTTCACACTATCTGAAGGCTGACCGCCGTAGGCCGTGTTGGGGCACGCTTTAACGGCCGCGCAAAGGGAGGGTCACCGAATGCGTGACGTCGATCGTTGCAAATACAAAATGGGCACTCCTGGCTCAGCTCCACTTCTTGAAACCTTCGTTAGGAAACCGTCGGCGAACCGTGGGTGAAATCCAAATGAGTAACATCGTAAATATTCGGCCACAAGGTAAAAAAAAATAACATACATAAATATTTTCGAGGTCATTTTAGAGTTCGGAGTTATAGTATAAAAGGCTAAGCTCATTGGCTAGCTCTTCAGTCGATCTCGCGGTGTGCGGACAAGTTCTCAGTAAGTTGGGATTATGTAGTGCGTGGCGCGACTCGGTGTGGTCAGGTGCTGTGAAAATGATGGCGTGGGGAAAAGTGACGTTTGGAGAATAACGATAACCCTTTCGTTGTAAAGTGCCTTTGGAAAATTATACTTAGTTAATAGCGCGATAATATTTGGGCGGAAAAAAATTTTCAAACCCCATTTGATGTATACGGTTTTGTTGCTGCGTGTGTGCGTGCGTTTGTATGCCTATGTACACACACACACACACGTGTGTGTGTGTGTATATTTGTATGCATGCATGTGTGTGTGTGCGTGCGTGCGTGCGTGTGTGTGTGTGTGTGTGTGTGTGTGTGTGTGTGTGTGTGTGTGTGTGTGTGTGTGTGTGTGTGTGTGTGTGTGTGTGTGTGTGTGTGTGTGTGTGTGTGCCCAAGTCCACGCTCGCATTCACCCACACCCCACACACAATAGAATCATATATGTATATATATATATATATATATATATATATATATATATATATATATAATATATGTGTGTGTGTGTGTGTGTGTGTGTGTGTGTGTGTGTGTGTGTGTGTGTGTGTGTGTGTGTGTGTGTATACCGATATATGTCTGCGTACATATATATATATATATATATATATATATACTATATATATATATATATATATATATATATATATATATGTATTGATGTGTGTGTGTGTGTGTGTGTGTGTGTGGTTGTGTGTATGTGTGTGTGTGTGTGGTTGTGTGTGTGTGTGTGGTTACATACATATACATATATTTATACACACACATGATATATATATATATAATATATATATAATATATATATAATATATATAAAAATATATTATTATATATATATACGCACACATCTATATATGCACATACATATGTAATATACACACACACACATACATATATATATAGACATATATATGTATATACAATAACAATACAGAATACATACGATTATGTATAATGCATATATATATATATATATATATAAAATATATATATATATATATATATATATATATATATATATATATATATGCATACACACACACACATATATATTATATATATGTATATATACACACATGCACATATGTGTGTGTGGTGGGGGGGCGTGTATGTTTATATATGAGTAAATTGTTTAAGTGTGTACGGAAAAGATATTTACCTTTCTAGCGATATACCACTGACCGATACTTTTTACACTAATTTATTTCCAGTTCACTTACAATTTATGTATTTGCAGGTAGAAGTCAGCCTCTGACCAACATCCACCATGTGTGACGAAGAAGATATGTGCGCGCTGGTCGTGGACAACGGCTCCGGCCTGGTCAAGGCTGGCTTCGCTGGTGACGACGCTCCCCGATCCGTGTTCCCCTCCATCGTCGGTCGTGCCCGTCACCAGGCCGTCATGGTCGGTATGGGTCAGAAGGACGCCTACGTCGGCGATGAGGCCCAGAGCAAACGAGGTGTCTTGACTCTCAAATATCCCATCGAGCACGGCATCATCACCAACTGGGACGATATGGAAAAGGTTTGGCATCACACCTTCTACAACGAACTTCGTATTGCCCCTGAGGAGTCCCCCACACTCCTCACTGAGGCTCCCCTCAACCCCAAGGCCAACCGTGAGAAGATGACTCAAATTATGTTCGAGACTTTCACCACACCCGCCATGTATGTGTGCATCCAGGCTGTCCTGTCCCTGTACGCCTCTGGTCGTACCACAGGTCTTGTCTGTGACTCTGGTGATGGTGTGTCTCACATGGTTCCTGTATACGAAGGTTATTGCCTTCCCCACGCCATCCTTCGTCTTGACTTGGCCGGTCGTGACTTAACTGCATACCTGATGAAGATCATGACTGAGCGCGGTTATTCCTTCACCACTACCGCTGAACGTGAAATCGTTCGTGACATCAAGGAGAAGCTTTGCTACATTGCCCTTGACTTCGAGAACGAGATGAACGTTGCTGCTGCTTCAGCTTCATTGGACAAATCATACGAACTTCCCGACGGTCAAGTCATCACCATCGGTAACGAGCGTTTCCGTTGCCCCGAGTCTCTGTTCCAGCCTTCCTTCCTGGGTATGGAATCTGCTGGTGTTCATGAGACCGTCCACAGCTCCATCATGAGGTGCGATATTGATCTGAGGAAGGATCTGTTTGCCAACATTGTCATGTCTGGAGGTACCACCATGTACCCTGGTATCGCTGACCGCATGCAGAAGGAGATTACTTGCTTGGCTCCTTCCACCATCAAGATCAAGATCATTGCTCCTCCTGAGCGTAAATACTCCGTGTGGATCGGCGGTTCCATCCTGGCCTCCCTGTCCACCTTCCAACAGATGTGGATCACCAAGGATGAATACGAAGAATCCGGCCCCGGCATTGTTCACCGCAAGTGCTTCTAAATTACTTTACATTGTAATATGTTTATATTTCTATCAAAGTATAAACACATTTTGCAATAAAATGAATTTGATAACAGGGTAGTTTGATTCTGCACCCCCCCCCCCAAAAAAAAAAAAAAAAAGTCTCTCTTATCAACTTATCGGCGTAACTACATGTCATTACATATCCAATTTATTATTTAAAAAAAGTAATTTGTTATATTTAGAACCTTTTTTTTCAAATACCTTCAATATTATATTCGACACATCTTTTCGGTCCAATGGACTTTGATAGAATATTTTCAGTGGAAAATGGAAGCATGTTTTTTGGATATGCAACTCCATATCCTAGAAGTTTTCCATGTGATGACTTAATAAATTAATCAATTTTTGTTTTCTTCTCTTTACTTGTTAAGCTAATTATCATATGGGAATTAAATTGACTTAGCATATCGCTCTTAGGTACATGTTAAAAAGAGAATGCGAATTTAAAAATATAGAGTATTAACACCAACTAAATTAAATGAGCTTTTTAAAGTCTAAGATTAAATCAAGCTCAAGTTTCTCAAAACTATCTCCCTTATGAATAATGAATAATTATCCATGCCAATAGGAAATGAAACCTATTCAGTATTTTATGGCATTGCAGTACAATAAACAAATCCTCTTAGCTTAATACCTCTAAGCAAGAAGTGGCAAGATGTTGAGCATAATGGAGGTAAAAACAACACAATGGACCAGTGTGGATTAAATAAACTCACAGTTTGAAGTTTATTAGATAAAAGCTATGTGTAGTGTAAACAAGGTAATTTAATACTTTGACGTTAGGTCTAGTTTGGCTGTCAAAGGTCCGAGGGCGGTATGTTTTTTTTTTCTTTTAAGAGTATGAGAGACAAAAAGAAACCTTATAAAGAAAGATGGCTAAAGTAAATGAAGAAGACGCCAAAAAGAGCAACAGGGAAAGTAGTAGGTCAGATCTTCCTGCTGCTTTCTAGGTTTTGTTTAAACTGGTAAATAAAACTGGGCGGTGTGAAGCGGAGAAGGGGGGGGGGGGTGCTGCTACTGGGCCGAGTGTCTGATTGCACATGAAACTCATTCTATCCCTTTTGACACAGTTTTTATTGTAAACGATGGCATGTCTTGACATTGCAATGAAAATATTGGAACTTCTGTTGGAAGTTGTGGCGCCTGATGTATGTTTTATGATATTTGACACTAACAACTTAGGTGTTTGACAAACTTAATTCCTTTATGGGAAGTAAACTGTCAAGTTGGGTCTATGAGGACTCGAACAACATCTGGCATCTTACTGGAATGAAGGCTGATGATGTATTGGAAGAATCATGTTGATGGCACTGATGACAGTTAATTTAATAGTGATGCTAACGTTGATTAGTGATAGTGATGCTAACGTATTTGTGATAGTGATGCTAGCGTTAATTTGTGGTAGTGTTGCTAACGTTAAATTGTGATGTCGATCCTAATGTTAAATTGTGATGGTGATGCTAACGTTAGATTGTGATGGTGATGCTAACGATATGCACAGCGCTTACCAACTTATAACCAATATTGTTAAGAATACCGCATTTCAAGCAGCCTACTTGGGATAGCTGCAGAGGGGTTTAGTTGACAACATTTATGGAGTCGCCTTTAGAAAAATGTCGGTATCCACGGCTTCATGTGATCCCTATGATCAAGCAACTGTAATATCAAATGCAAACCGTGTTGGCTCGCCTAGAAAGTGCCGTTCTAGAATGCTACTGTGACTACGTTTACTGATAAGTCACAGATTTACTAGGAGCTGCCAACTTTTGGAAAAGTTCTCGTTTGTTGGCATTTTGAGTTTTGCAGCATCACTGGCAAA
>NC_051424.1:8534756-8542256 GCF_015228065.2 Penaeus monodon | reverse complement strand
AGTACAAATAATTTAGTTATAGCCAATACATTGTTCCAACACCACCCAAGACACTTGTACACGTGGTTTTCACCAGACAAAAGAACACGCAACCAAATTGACTACATTGTGCTGAACCAAAAATGGAAGAGTTGCATAAAAAATTCGAAAACAAGACCTGGTGCCGACTGCAACAGTGACCACCAACTACTAACTATCGACTTTAAAATAAGACTCAAAAAGATGGAGCGTCCAACACCACCTCTAAAGCTCGACTACAAAACTCTTGATAACAATTACAGAATTGCAGTGTCAAACAAATTTGAAATACTCAATCAATGTGAAGATGATAAAACACCAAATGAGTTGTGGGAAGAAGGAAAAGAACTCTTGCTGAGCACTGCTTAAGAAACTATCGCCAAAAAGAAAAAGACAAATTCCCCCTGGATATCTGAAAAAACACTAAGTGAAATTGAAACAAGAAGATGCCTAAAATAAAAAGGTATCAATAATCCAGTTGAAAAAGTAATTTACAAAAAACAAAATACAAAAATTCAAAGATTATTGCGACAAGATAAGGAAAAATATTTAAATGAACATTGCCAGAGAATTGAAAACTGTTCTATCAATAAGACAACTAAAGAACTCTACCAAGGAGTACGAAACATCACACGAAATTTAAACCTACAATGGACACTATCAAAAACTGAAGATGGACTTGTTTTATGTGATGGAAAAGAAGTCAAAGATAGATGGAATCAATATTGTTCCAACTTATACAAAAAAAAATAAAGATCTAACAACAACATTAATTAGACTCAATGACAGCGAAGATGAACCACCGCCACTGCTGGACGAAGTTATAAAAGCCATAAAAGAAGTAAAGAATAACAAGAGCCCCGGAATAGATGAAATAACAGCAGAACTAATTAAGAATGCTGGCGAAAGTGTTGAATACTTCTTCTACAAACTCTGTACAAAAAATATGGAATGAAAGAAAATGGCCAGAAGACTGGGTAAAATCAGTCTTTACTCCCATACCTAAAAAAGGTGACGCACTCCAATGCAACAATAATAGGACAATTGCCTTAATAAGTCACAGCAGTAAAATTTTGTTGAAAATTATTGCTGAAAGAATGAAGTTGAAGTTAAGAGAGGAAATTGCAGACGAACAAGCAGGTTTTCGCCCTGGAAAAGGTACCAGAAACCAGATTCTAAATTTAAAATTGATCATAGAGAAAAACAGAGAACATCAAAAAGACCTATACCTGTGTTTCATCGATTATGTGAAAGCTTTCGATACTGTTGATCACGATATCCTCTGGAATAACATGTACGATATGAAGTTTCCAAACAAAATCATCCAATTAATAAAAGCCTTGTATGACCAACAACAAGCAGCTGTTAAGAACCACTTATGGGTTAACAGAATGGTTCGAAGTCAAACAAGGAGTACGACAGGGTTGCATTCTATCTCCGCACCTCTTTAATATATATTCTGAAACAATTATGAGAGGTGCTCTAGAGAATTTTGAAGGAACTGTGGATGTTGGAGGATACAAAATATCAAATCTGAGGTACGCCGATGATATAGTTTTGATTGCCAGCAGTATCACTGAACTACAACAACTACTAGATAAAGTTAGAGAAGCAAGCGAAAAGGCTGGCTTATTTCTTAATGCCAAGAAAACTAAGATCATGAAGATTCAAAGATAACCGGCAATGAACAATGATGAACATGTTACAATCAATGGAATGATTGTGGAAAATGTGAAAGAGTTCACTTATCTTGGAGCTGTTTTAACTAATACATATGATGATTCACCGGAGATAAAAAGAAGAATTACCATTGCCAAAAGCGCCACAGTTGCTCTCAATAACATCTGGAAAGACCGAAGCATTACCTTACGGACAAAGCTGAGGTTATGAACTCATTAGTTTTCCCAATTGCATCATATGGTTCTGAGTGTTGGGTGTTGAAGTAGATAGACAAGAAAAAGATCAATAGTTTTGAAATGTGGTGTTACAGACGAGTACTGCGTATTAGCTGGACAGAGAAGAAGACGAATGATGAAGTGCTGAGAAAAATAAATTGTAAAGACCGACTTTTGGACATCTTGAACAAGAGGAAATTAAAGTTTATTGGTCATGTAATGAGAAGTAAAAGTATTGAGAAAAACTTGCTGACAGGGATGGTGATAGGAAACAGAGGAAGAGGCAAACCAAAGACAAGACTGAGCGACAATATCAAAGATATTTGCGGGCTGTCGATGGTATAAGTGGAAAGAAAAGCGTAAGATCGAGTTTAGTGGCGAAGGATGGTGGAGAGGTCCACGGCTGCTCAAGCATGAGCATACCGTTATTGATTGATTGAATCATAATGATAATCATTACAATAATGATAATGATGATGATAAACATGATGATGATCATTATAAACATCATCATTATTATCATAACGGTAATATAATTATAATGATAATTATTATCATCATTATCAATATCACTATCATTCACTATTATTATCATTATCATTATCATTATTATTATTATTATCATTATTATTATTATTATCATCATCATTACTATTGTGATTATTATTATCATTGTTATTATTATTAATGGTAGTAGTATCAGCATGTTCCGTATGTATATTTCAAAACAAAAATAGCATTGTTACTGCGGTTAGTTAAGAAAGCTTTAATCTGGACAGAAAGAAGTGAACATTCAAACAACATTCAAAACCACACTGAAGTGTTCAGAAATGTTTTACAAATATAAAGCAGGCATCTGTGAGGTTCATTCAAGCAGCATGTTGCAAATAATTTCTGAACACTTCACTGTGGTTCTGAATGTTGATTGAATGTTCACTTGTTTCTGTCCAGGTTAAAGCTCTCTTAATATTGAAAATGCTAGTGATAATAATAAGTATTATCACAATTATAATGGCCATTGTAATCATAATGAATATTTCAATATTGAGTTTAACATGGTGGCCTATAGATTTCAGTGCATAAGGAATGTGTACAGTTGTGAGATATATGCATGATCAACATTAACTCCAGCCATTATCTTGGAATATAATATATGATTATTACATACACAAGGGAAGGAGTATATTCTGGTCTAGGAGGGTATTTTTCAGCCTAGCCCATTTTATACCCGGATGTATAAACTGCCCTAGTCTAACTTATACCCCTAGTATAAAACAGCATAACCTAAAATAACCCCGGGCATGTTCAGAGCGGGGGTATAGTCTAGGCTGATACACCAGGATATCAACAGAGACCTTTGGGCTGTTGTGCAGCATTTTGCCAATCATAATTATGCTTCTGCTGCGGATGATGAATAGAGACACAAAGGGTGACGAGCCCGAAGATGGAAGGAAAGGGTGACGGTATTCCTATTTCAATTAGGAGGAGTGTCTGTTTAAAATATTGAAGGAAGAGGACTAGAGTTTGTAGCTACGATGGAGAGATGAGATTGGGGATACAAAGAAAATAAGGCAAGATATTTGGTTATTGCATTCTGGTATAGAGTGAAAGAGGAATGACACGAGGATCATTTTAAACCTGAATCGACTAACAGTATCATAAACAAGTAACAGTGATTGATGTGAGGTCTTTAGAAAAAAAAGGTAATCCAAGAGCTAGAAGAGATGCCATTAATCTGTGAGATGATGGGGTCTTGGAGTAGACGGAATAAAGAATGTAATAGATGAATGCAGAGTGGCGAAATAAAAATTAGGCTAACGGAGATGAAAAGTGCAAGAAGTATTAAAATGGTATACTGGTGCAGAGTGCAAGCTGTGGCAAAAGTTAAAGCAGAAGCTTACAGAAAACTGGCATATATACTATGGAGGCATCCTGCCACGATGAAAACGATCAAAGAAGGAAATATGAGTGAGGTGATAAGATCGGATGACATTCCTGAAGTATGGCAGTACTTGGGTCGGTTGTCAGTAGAGCTCCTCACTTTCCAGTTAAACAGAATTCAAGAAACAAAAGAGATTATATTATCACTATTACATCATATTTAGAAACCAAAGAGATTAGCTCTACATTAAATTGATGAGTCATACCTTGAAAATATGATGGAAACTGCAAACAAGTTAAAAGAAGTGTAACTCAATGGAAAAGAGTATTGATGCCTCTCGAACAGCAGGCCTGATAAAGGCATATAGTAGTGCCCTAAGCATGGACTGTGGCATTTCATAAGGAAAACTGGTGCCACAGAAAGGTTTAGGAGAGTTAAACAGTGGCATGCAGCCCCAGTGGAATTGTTTAAGGGTTGTTTAAGATAAGAGTGGGTTTGCACCAGGGCTCAGTACTGGGACCTTTTCTGTTTGATATGGTGATGGACTATATATATATATATATATATATATATATATATATATATATATATATATATATATATATATATATATATATATATATATATATATATATATATATATATATATATATATATAGGGAAATGGGAACAAAGTCACCTTGGACCATGATATCTGTAGATGAGATCTATGCTGGCGTGTTTGGGAATGTGAATTAACAGAACGAAGAAGAAAGATTACTTGAGCATGAATAAGAAAAGGGACGACCTGTGAAGATAGAGAGCAGGGAAATACAAATGTTTCAAGGTTTGGCTCCATGGCTGAGGGAGATGAAAGCTGAGAAAAGGAAATAAACCAGTTTCTACAGGGTGGACGGAATGGCAGGAAAATGTGAATGGATTCCAGTGTAATGTTTCAGAAAAAAAGGAAAGTAAGAAAAGAAATAGATAAATAGATTGACACAGTATTATTTTCATCTATGAAAGATCATAAAGATATATTGATAAAAAAATCCACTTTCTATATCATGTTCGATCAACAAAACGAAACTTTCTCCATATTCCTAACACTTCCAGGTGGCAGCCCAACCCACTGTAAAAAGTTAAATATCAGTATCTACTTTTTTCTTAAGATTATCCGTTACAAACCACACATACCTCCTTGCACTTTTTATCTCCATATTTAGTGTTCCGTGCTCAACCTTCAGCTGAAGTAAATTTATCAGAATGTCTTTTTAGACACAGAAAGTGTCCTTAGATTATGATCTATTTGTCTTTTCCATGTCTGCATCGTCTTTTATTGCTATTATATTAAGGTAAAACACAATCCCAGATAATATAGTAAGATTTTTTTTATTCTACATGGTAAGAATATGGAATAAGTATCAGGAAAAATACAACCTGTACAGTACTGTAGTCCACAGTCTGAAAAAGCACCCTCTCTCTCTCCCTCACAAATGTATAAACAATATTATGAATAGTATATATACAAACAGAAAACAAGATATTTCCATAATCCAGAGTCAGATTTGATTGTACATATGGAATAAACGTCAGGAAAAATACGACAGCCTGTACAGTATTGTAGTCAACAGTCTGGAAAAGCAGTCTATCTCCCTCTCTGAGAGAGTAAGTGAATAATTTTATATATAATACACATACACATACAAACACAAAACAAGATATTCCCATAATCCATGATTAGATTTTGTTCTGCTTATAGGTATTTTCAACAGCTGAGAGGCCAAGTGTTTAAACACCTATATGTAGACTTGAATTTGACTGTGGACTATATGAACATCTTGTCATAGGTTTCTCACCATATGAAAGTAAAGGTCTGCACCTCCCATCCAAAATGGTGTCACCATATGAATCAACACACCATTCCTTTTGTATGCTCGCGAGGTGAGGCTTGTAGCTGCCTTTAAATGGGATCGAATCTAACTGTATAGTATGTGAATTGTACAGTATATTTTGTTGAAGCCGCTCTATTACCTCAACATTTTATTAGTGTTTCTAGGTAACACCACATCAATCATAACCCTCAAACATATATGAGATATGTACAGTTCCTTCTACTTTGAAGTTTATCATTCCGCATTATCAATGTGTGAATCACCACTTTTGAGTCTTGTATCTGAAACACATACCAATTACTAGTATTGTCATTTATTTAAAATCTAAGGATGAAAATTGGCATTTCACACATTGGAAGTGGAGGGACTATCCAACCGTGACTTAGGAAATGAAATCAAACCTCTTATATACAATTACCTTTATTCCAAAATAAGTTTATGTTTTGGTAGATATTTGAGCTTATTACAAATGACGATTTAGAAGCACTTCCTGTGAACGATGCCGGGACCAGACTCTTCATACTCATCCTTGGTGATCCACATCTGCTGGAAGGTGGATAGAGAAGCCAGGATGGAACCACCGATCCAAACGGAATATTTACGCTCGGGAGGAGCAATGATTTTGATCTTGATGGTGGAAGGAGCCAAAGAAGTGATCTCCTTCTGCATACGGTCAGCGATACCTGCATACATGGTGGTACCTCCAGACATGACAGTGTTAGCGAAAAGATCCTTTCTCAAATCAATATCGCACCTCATGATGGAACTGTGCACAATCTCATGAATACCAGAAGATTCCATGCCCAGGAAGGAAGGCTGGAACAGAGACTCGGGACAACGGAAACGCTCGTTACCAATGGTGATGACCTGACCGTCGGGAAGTTCATAGGACTTTTCAAGAGAGGACGAAGCAGCAGCAACGTTCATCTCACTTTCGAAGTCAAGGGCGATGTAGCAAAGCTTCTCCTTGATGTCACGAACGATTTCACGTTCAGCAGTGGTGGTGAAAGAATAGCCACGTTCAGTCATGATCTTCATCATGTAAGCAGTCAAGTCACGACCGGCCAAGTCGAGACGAAGGATGGCGTGGGGAAGGCAATAACCTTCGTAAACAGGAACCATGTGAGTCACACCATCTCCAGAGTCACAGACAAGACCTGTAGTACGACCAGATGCGTAGAGGGACAGGACAGCCTGAATACACACATACATGGCGGGTGTGGTGAAAGTCTCGAACATGATCTGAGTCATCTTCTCACGGTTGGCCTTGGGGTTGAGAGGAGCCTCTGTGAGGAGTGTGGGGGACTCCTCAGGGGCAACACGGAGTTCGTTGTAGAAAGTGTGATGCCAAACCTTTTCCATATCGTCCCAATTAGTAATGATTCCGTGTTCGATGGGATATTTGAGAGTCAAGACACCTCGCTTGCTCTGGGCCTCATCGCCGACGTAGGCGTCCTTCTGACCCATACCGACCATGACGGCCTGGTGACGGGCACGGCCGACGATGGAGGGGAACACGGATCGGGAGCGTCGTCACCGGCGAAGCCAGCCTTGACCAGGCCGGAGCCGTTGTCAATGACCAGCGCACACATATCTTCTTCGTCACACATGATGGATGTTGGTCAGAGGCTGACTTTTAACTGTAAAAATACAGACATTAATAAGTCTCACATATATGTGTTTATGTTTATGTATGTTGCACGTCGTCATCTCTATTTTACTTTCTTTCACAGTAATTATGTTTATATTACTGCTTATATTATCACATAAATTAAATATCTACCAAAGTTATGTCACAATGGTATGATTAATTAAGCAAGACCGTTTCCTA
>NC_051424.1:8514756-8517256 GCF_015228065.2 Penaeus monodon | reverse complement strand
ATAGTGTCAATCCGGTTTACTGAAAAATATCGTAGTTTGTAACCGTATTACTGAATTATATCTATCTATCTATCTATCTGAACTGTGGTGTTACAGACGAGTACTACGTATTAACTGGACAGAAAAGAAAACAAATGACGAAGTGCTGAGAAAAATAATTGTATAGCCCGGCTGTTGGACATCTTGAACAAAAGGAAACTAAAGTTTATTGGTCATGTGATGAGAAGTAAAAGTATTGAGAAAAACTTGCTGACAGGGATGGTGATAGGAAACAGAGGAAGAGGCAAACCGAAGACAAGACTGAGCGACAACATCAAAGATATTTACGGGCTGACGATGGTACAAGTGGAAAGAAAAACGCAAGATCGAGTTAAGTGGCGAAGGATGGTGGAGAGGTCCACGGCTGCTCAAACATGAGCATACCGTAATTGATTGCTTGATCTATCTATCTATCTATATATATGTGTGTGTGTGTGTGTGTGTGTGTATGTGTGTGTGTGTGTGTATGTGTGTGTGTGTGTGTGTGTGTGTGTGTGTGTGTGTGTGTGCCGCGATGGTCCAGTGATTAAGGCTGGACTTAAATACTCGTGGTTCCGAGTTCAATGTCCCGCCGCGGCAGTTGCAAAATGCCTGTGCCCCAACTGCTGGCTCGAGCTCAATCTCACGGCGAGAAAACGCTATATCGCCTTGAGAAGTCAAAGGCAGGTGTCATCAGGGAAATTGCCACCGTGGCGTGATGAACCGCGTTTGATTTGGAAAGGCATCTAATCAGGCAAGGGTGGTACTACCAAATAAGCTCTCAATAATGAACTAAGAGAGGCCTAGGTCCTGCAGTGGAATGCATAGGTGTTAAGTAATATACATACATATACATACGTATACATACACACACACACATATATACATAAAATGTATGTGCTGTATGAATTCATCCTTCATACAAAAATATGCAGTGACTGAAGTCTTCGTATCCACACACAGACACATACACACATATAGGCACACAGACACACAGATACTCTCTCTCTCTCTTTCACACACACACACACACACACACACACACACACACACACACACACACACACACACACACACACACACACACACACACACACACACACACACACACACACAGGGTGACCAACGTGGATGTAGCTTTTATGGAAAATATTCCAGCAAAGTTGTAACAAATAATGCCAAACTTAACAACAGTCTAAGGGAGCTACACATACACAACTACAAATACATTTCGAATAATAAAAATTACACCATGACATAAAAAGAGAAACATTACTCCGAATTTAAAAAAATGTGATGTCTGTAAAGTTAACATATAAGAGAAAGGATGAAATAAATATGCATTAACCTAGTTTACAATAACCGACAACATTCTCTTCTCGGTGAAAACGCGAGTCAAATATATCCACATGTAAAAAAAAAGAAAAAAATTGCTTGCTGCCTGCATACTTTCAGAAGGATACTCAAACAAGAAGAGAGACAGATAGACAAAATAAATACAAATGTAAATAGAGAGAAAGAACAGAAAGAGAAGAAAATGAACAACAATGCACATCAGAGTTAGACATGTGAATGACGTCGATGCACACAAAAGCAAAATGGACACAGCTGGCTCTGGTCCACTGCTTGAACAGCGCTCTTCAGGAAGCCGTGGGTGGAGAGTGCGGTCGAAATACAAATGACCAAGGCCGTAAACATTTCGCTCTCAAAGGACCAAATAAATACATACAAAGACACTTCGCGGTCATTTTGGAGTGGCAAACATTGTATATAAGACTAGACTCACCTGGGGATCCTCAGTCGGACTCCTGGCGTGAAGATTATTTTAGTAAGTTGGGGCTACGTGTTTTGCGGCCAGATGTGAGACGCTAAAATGTAGTGATAATACTTGGTAATGCTCGCTGAACAAAAGTAATATCCGAAATTTACGGTAACTCTGTGACGATACAATCTCAATTGGAACTTTAATTCACTTATCAATGTTGTGATTTAAGTTATTGGGGAAAAACTCATGGCGGTATCACTGTAATGGAAAATTAAATCTAATGGTGTTTGCGAATGAGTGATGCTAATCTTGAAGTATAAGAAAGAAAAATATGTGACAAAATTTAAATTCATAGTAATTACAGTAAATTTCATTCATCGTTCTCATCAACCTACGATAAATACGGCATATATTTACTTTTTTTAAAATCTGGAATGGAGGAAGACACTGAAATGAGTGAAATTAAATAAGCTGAGAAAGGGAAAGCGATATTTTGCATATATATACAATAAAATTATAGATAAACATTCACTGAATATATGCATCTATATATGTATATCTATCTTTCTATATTTACCTACATATATATCTGTCTATCTATATATATGCATACACAGTGCGTGTTTGTTTTTGTTTGTATGCTCATTTATTTATCTATTCATTTTGGATATACAGGGAGATAAGAATGAGCTAAAGAAAGTACATAAATATGTAAAA
>NC_051424.1:8504756-8507256 GCF_015228065.2 Penaeus monodon | reverse complement strand
CTCGTTACCGATGGTGATAACCTGACCGTCAGGGAGTTCATAGGACTTCTCAAGGGATGAGGAAGCGGCTGCAACGTTCATCTCATTTTCGAAGTCAAGGGCGATGTAGCAAAGCTTCTCCTTGATGTCACGAACGATTTCACGTTCAGCGGTAGTCGTGAAGGAATAACCGCGCTCAGTCATGATCTTCATCAGGTATGCAGTCAAGTCACGACCGGCCAAGTCGAGACGAAGGATGGCGTGGGGAAGGCAATAACCTTCGTATACAGGGACCATGTGAGACACACCATCACCAGAGTCACAGACAAGACCTGTAGTACGACCAGAAGCATACAGGGACAGGACAGCCTGGATACACACATACATAGCGGGTGTGTTGAAAGTCTCGAACATGATCTGAGTCATCTTCTCACGGTTGGCCTTGGGGTTGAGGGGAGCCTCAGTGAGAAGTGTGGGGGACTCCTCAGGGGCAACACGGAGCTCATTGTAGAAGGTGTGGTACCAGACCTTCTCCATGTCGTCCCAATTGGTGATGATACCGTGTTCGATGGGATATTTGAGAGTCAAGACACCTCGCTTGCTCTGGGCCTCATCGCCGACGTAGGCGTCCTTCTGACCCATACCGACCATGACGGCCTGGTGACGGGCACGGCCGACGATGGAGGGGAACACGGATCGGGGAGCGTCGTCACCGGCGAAGCCAGCCTTGACCAGGCCGGAGCCGTTGTCCACGACCAGCGCGCACATATCTTCTTCGTCACACATGGTGGATGTTGGTCAGAGGCTGACTTCTACCTGTAAATATAGATATTTATATAAATATTTATATGTACTATTTGGCTGAAACACTGCCGTTGTATAGAAGCCATCAGATTATTCGATATGATACCGATTGTCATGCGTACGGATACACATACAATGATATATGTATATATAAATTGTACACCACACCCACCCTAATGCATATATACGTGCATACATACCGCACATGTATATTTACACACACACTCACACTCTCTCTCTCACACACACACACACAACACACACACACGTCCTTTTTTACTTATTGTCGTAATCCTTCCTTCTCTAAATTCATCTGCTAAAAATATTACCTCCACCTCGGGGAGAGGCGGAGGTTTTAGTCTCCTTTTAATTATCAGGTTGTCTTTTTTATGCAACAAAAGATGATGCAAAACAGATAACGACGGATTATAAGAAAACTGAATTGTTGCAGTCGACTAGTCTTTGGTGGTGATGTCGACTAAGAATTTGATGAAAGGAACATTTACTTGCAGTAAGTATAGAAAGCTGCGCCCGTGTTTGAAATTCTAATGAATTACAATTTAACTTTGCGACTGCTGTCACTCATCGATGATCTATCGTTATTACCAATTATAATCATTATTTTTCTTCTGGACCCACTATTCTGTGAAATTTGTATATTACTGATCCCATACATTTCCTCATAGAAAATGGAGCTGCTCTCTAAAAAAAAGTTTGTCGTAGACTTATGTATTTTGAAATTATGTTCTTCCGAACAAGTCTTTTGAGCAAGTTTACGATGTATTTTTTTTCTGTAATCCACTTTTCGTCTTGTCTGCTGTTGTCAAAACGTACGAAATAATATAAGAATGCAGTTGTCATATTTGATGTGAAGCCTTCTGAAAGAGGTCATCGATTTATCTTCTCACTGGATAGAATCACAGAATAGAATAAACCATACATTAACTTCGCAGTTAACTTATGGTTTTCCCTTAGCCCTTAACATCCACCGGAATATCCCAAACACAGTCCTCCTACTGCCTTTATCACAGTACTTCAGTAACACTATAATGATGATTATAATTGATAGTAATTTTGAAAAAAAAAAAAAATCCCGCAAACTCAAGGAAAAAGTTCAAGAGATCACAAGCTCTGCTGATTTGAAGCTAAGCACTTGCGGAGCCATCAGTATGCAGAGACGTTTCACAAAACAATACTACAATGAACACTACATTTTTCCCGGCGAATATGAGTTAATGTATGGTTTTCCCTCAGCTCTTAACTTCCACCGGAGTACCCCCGGAACGCGCCCAAACACGCTCTTCCTACTGTCATTATCACAATACTTCAAGCACATCACAGCGGGCAAACAGAATGCAGTGCCAACTTACTAAAAACTTGACTACACACCGGGGCCACGACTGAACACGCCACAAGAGAACCTACGCTTTTATACTTTGTTATCTAAATCCAAGGTAACCACCGAAGTGTGAGTGTATGTATTTCTTCCGCACTTGCGTCCGAATATTTACGGCCTTACTCATTTGGATTTCAACCACAAATCTCGGCCACGGCTTCCTAACGAGGGTTTCAGGCAAGCAGTGGACCAGAGCCAGCTGCGTCCTTTCGCATCTGCCGCGATCGACATCACTCAGGCACTGACTTCGAGGATGCCTCGACTTTGCTTAATTTGCCTGTTCTTTTCCATTCATTGATTCCACATGGCGAAAAGTAAAGA
>NC_051424.1:8492256-8494756 GCF_015228065.2 Penaeus monodon | reverse complement strand
AGGATTCAATTTGAAACAAAAAGAAACAATTATCTGCCGCACACACGCGCGCGAGAAAGTCACACGGTGTAAAGTGTGTAATACTTCTGTGTATCTTTCTTTTTCTTTTCTATGACTTTTTTTCCCATTAGTGTAACGTTTCTCTGCCGTGAAAATAGCCTCATTCTGCTCCCGAGAAGGTATACAGCTGACGACGAAGACATCAATGTTACTTGAGGGTCTACTTAGACTTGGCAGAGCTGAAAATGCGTTCAGTCATGATTCTGAAAGTTATTTCCTTTTCAGAGGAAGTTGTTTTAAAGGCGAGCAATAAATCAAACCAAGCTGCACATTAAAACATAAGCCGTCAGCTTTTTAACACTTTAACGTTTTACCTTCACAGCGGAGTATAACTTCACGCCAAACATAATTCTTAATTTACGAGTGTGTAAACATTTAATACACATTCTGATAATCACCACGTTTTATTGTCAAGTAAAATGTAAGTGCTTTGAAACGCAGTGTTATTTTCAATACCATAATGAATTTTCAAATTACCAACGTATCATAGTCAACCCTTTCAGGTGTCGACTTTAGTAATAAACACTTGTCATTTAACTGTATTTCATACTAATAAACGAACAATCTTACTAACCAGGGAAATAAACAACCACTAATAAACAATAAATTAATCATACCACACTATAAGCATTTTTGCAAACTACCTCGTATGTACATATGTAAACAAATCAACTGAATTAGACTTCCCACTAAGGAGCAATTACGCGCTGTACAAATTTTTGTATAATCTTCATGTCTCCCTTCATATGTTTAAACAGCAGAAAAGTGAAGGTTCTTGCATCACATTTAGGGACTAACATCTCGAGGTTCAGATTAAGCAATGCATCTTTAGAGAACACGATGAATTCGTGTATGTCTCCAAATTGTGCAGGATTGGTATCCCATTTACGGTCAGTACCTCTCTCCAAGACTTACATAACACTTTAAAGAAAACAAGGACAGCATTATACATATGGCTGTTCTGGCAAGCGAAGCAGTAATTACGAAGGCCAAGTTTAACATTTAATTCAGCATACATTTTGAATGGATCTCGTGTGGTTTTATATAACGTTGTCCCTGTGCTCATCATAGATTTTCTCCAGCATAAGTAAACTTTGGAAAATTCATGAATACTTTTGACAAATACATCGTCATCTCTGAATTCCCATAGACATTTGAGGGCATGATTCCGAAATGCAGCCTTTGCCTTTATCGCTGCAAGCTCATCCTATGTTTTTGGGGAGGAATCCACTGACATCGGAGAGCCAGGAAGCGTAAAATGTGAATCGTCATTTTCATCACAGTGCATATCCTAAGTATGATTGCCATTAATGATGTTCATTTGTCTGGTTTCTCCCATGGTCTTTCATTGTATATAGCCCTATCACTAAGATTTACGATCAGCTAATTCTAAACAACAGACACATTTCAACTAGTATCTCGATTGAGTTGCATATGTACAACACACACACACACACACACACACACACACACACACACACACACACACACACACACACACACACACACACACACACGTCTGTGTGTGTGTGTGTGTGTGTGTGTGTGTGTGTTATATACAAATACATATGAATATTTATGTCTATTCATCTATGCATACATGAATATATATTTGTACGCTTGACGAAAGAGCACTAGCGGCAGGTCAACTAAAGCCACAAAGAACTGTAATAGATGGATCTAAGGGAAGGCAGTAGAAATTCAAATTTAAATGATTTCAGTCATGACAAAGCTGTACAGAACGTGTTAGGATACTGTTAGTAATTATGTTTACAGGTAAAAATTGAAAAGTTGCCTATAACTTTGCTGGAGATAGTTTCACACAATAGCCAACCACATGTGTGCGCAACTGTATGTGTGTGGGATACTAACATTATCCTAACACGTTCTGTACTGTTTTGTCATGACGGGACTGATTTGAATTTGAATTTCAACTGCCTTTCCTTAGATCCAGCTCCTTTTGTCACGAGATTATTACAATTACAATTATTACAATTCTTAATGGCTCTAGTATCTATCGTCAAGTACAATTCTAGTTGGCTATTTGATTTCTCACGCATGTGTCATCCGCCACAGTTGCGTCCTATATTTGCGTCGGTTTCTCTGATTTAGCATAATGATAATAATAATTATTTTATTATCATTATCATTATCACTATCTTTATTATTGTTATTGTTATATTTATTATTATTATTATTATTATTATTATTATTATTATTATTATTATTATTATTATTATTAGTGTTTTGTTGTTGTTGTTTTGTTATTATTATTATTATTATTATTATTATTATTATTATTATTATTATTATTATCATAATTATTATTATCATCATTATTATTATTATCATCATCATTATCATTATCATTATTATCATTTCTATTATTATCATTGTTATTTTCTTCCTCGGCAGGATTGAGCCATCTTGAAAATCGTTA
>NC_051424.1:8482256-8484756 GCF_015228065.2 Penaeus monodon | reverse complement strand
CCCTCAACCCCAAGGCCAACCGTGAGAAGATGACTCAGATTATGTTCGAGACTTTCACCACACCCGCCATGTATGTGTGTATCCAGGCTGTCCTGTCCCTGTACGCTTCTGGTCGTACTACAGGTCTTGTCTGTGACTCTGGTGATGGTGTGTCTCACATGGTCCCTGTATACGAAGGCTATTGCCTTCCTCACGCCATCCTTCGTCTCGACTTGGCCGGTCGTGACTTGACTGCATACCTGATGAAGATCATGACTGAGCGCGGTTATTCCTTCACCACTACCGCTGAACGTGAAATCGTTCGTGACATCAAGGAGAAGCTTTGCTACATCGCCCTTGACTTCGAGAGTGAGATGAATGTTGCTGCTGCTTCGTCCTCTCTTGAGAAGTCTTATGAACTCCCTGACGGTCAGGTCATTACTATCGGCAACGAACGTTTCCGCTGTCCTGAGTCAATGTTCCAACCTTCCTTCCTGGGTATGGAATCTGCTGGTGTTCATGAAACCGTCCACAGCTCCATCATGAGGTGCGATATTGATCTGAGGAAGGATCTGTTCGCTAACATCGTGATGTCTGGTGGTACCACCATGTACCCTGGTATTGCTGATCGCATGCAGAAGGAAATCACGAACTTGGCTCCTTCCACCATCAAGATCAAGATCATTGCTCCTCCTGAGCGTAAATACTCCGTGTGGATCGGCGGTTCCATCCTGGCCTCCCTGTCCACCTTCCAGCAGATGTGGATCACCAAAGACGAGTACGAAGAATCCGGCCCTGGCATCGTCCACCGTAAATGCTTCTAAATAATTATATTTTCTGATAAACTTAACCACCAAAATAAATGATAAACTTTTCGAAATAAAATATCTAGATAAAAATATACCGATTTAAATTCCCGAAATGTCCATGGATAAATAACGGTTGAACTAATAGTAAAACAAACACATGAATCGGAGAAAACAAGATAAGGAAGAAAGGAACAAGAATGATACAACATCTCATGCACATCCTACATCGCACCTACAAAAGAATTGAAACATTTACACATACATTCACATTTACTTCTCCAATAAGCAATTTACTAATTAGATTTACAGTAAATCATGAACACACGTTGAGCTTTTTTTTCTTTCCTTCCCTCTTTCATACGCAAAGATCTAGATACCGTGATAAGGAATGGAAGACAAGATTTGCTAATACCATGTCATGTGAGCTAAGCACTTTCATTCTACAAATACGAGTAATATATTTTGTACACGAAAAAAAAGAAAAAAAATATATTTAGAAGCAGATCTCAATTCAGACCAGAAACTTGTTTATTCTGCAGCATCCCATGGTTTCAATTATATTTGGCTAAGTATTCTGCCAGATGGTGTAATAGGAAAGGAAAGGAATTCAGAAACAAGGGAGAAGACGGGTTCGCCGTTGCTTTATTTTTAGACTATTTACAGTATTAATAATAGCTGCGGTAATTCTACTCCCATAATGCAACCTGATTCTTTGGGGATGTCCTTGTGGCAATGGCTTATTCACAAATATTTCACATAAACATAAACTTATTTACGAATATGCAATGGTCAGGACAGAAGATTTTATGACACGTATTTACTATTCTTCCACATAAACAGAAAAAAGGCGTAAAATGGGACCGGGTGATTTTGGAGAGAGGACGTGATCGAATGAGTGGTGGAGAGTCGCTGTACTCTCCATACAATGGCGCTGTATAAAGATTGTGCTTTCAGGCTGTCATTACTCTTCGGAAGCAAAAAGAAACAGTGGTCAAAAACGGAACTGCCATCAGAGCGGCCACTAGAGGGATTTCTCTATCGAGGTTAACGGCCGCGGGAACAGGTGTAGGCCCCGACGCTCAGCTGCTATTGCCGATGTTTCTCTCAGTAATAGAAGCTGTAAAACAGCAATCACGGTAACTTTTAATATACTACACACTTTTAAAGGGAACAAATGACACCTACCGCGGGACCTTGTTGAGACTAACACAGGGAAACGGTACCAATGCGTACGCTTCTTGTGTTCTAGTCTTACACTCGTGGTCCATCAGGTAATCACTCACGCACGCACTTAGTATTTACAGAGGTAACATTAGTCACATATCGACTATAACCAGTGAAGCAAAAAATAACCTACCGAACAGATCATAATGTGAAAAATTAGAATACTCAGCATGGCTATAAGGCAAGGGAAGACACTACATACTATAAGGTTCTTAAAATAGACATTTTTCAGTAGCATATAAGAAGTAGATTGTACATGGTATGGTTGGTGTTAGATTATGCAGAAGTACTTGTTCTGAGGGCCACGCATTTCTTGCATGCGCATGCAAAACGGGTCCAATTGATCTTTGCAGGGGAGGGCACCGCTTGTCGTAGTGCCAAGATCTCGCCCACTCAAAGGCGAATTTATAACGACAATTATATCCATGTTTTATCTTCGGCGTTGCATGAATTGAAGAATGAATAGGCTCTATTACACTGATCCGGTT
>NC_051424.1:8445237-8447737 GCF_015228065.2 Penaeus monodon | reverse complement strand
AGGGCCGGGTTCGCCGGGGACGACGCCCCTCGCCCGTCTTTCCCCCCTCGTCGGCCGCGCCCTCACAGGGTGTGATGGCGGTAAGGGGCAGAAAGGGCGCCTACGTGGTGTGAGGCCCAGAGCAAGGAGGATCCTCACTCTTAAATACCCCATTGAGCGGGAATCACCAAAGGGGCGACATGGAGAAGATTTGGCATACATTTTTTCAAAGAACTCCGTGTTGCCCCCGGGGAATCCCCCACATTTCACTGAGGGTCCCTCAAAAACCCCAAGGGAACCTGGAAGATGACTCCGATCATGTTTTGGGCCTTTTCCATGCCCGCCATGTACGTGGCCATCCGGCCGTGCTTTCCTGTCGTTCTGGTCGTACCCCCTGGTTCCCTCGTGATTCCGGGGATGGTTTTTTCCCAAAATGGTCCCCGTTACGAAGGATTTTGCCTTTTTCCTCATGCTATTCTTCGCTCGATCTTTCTGGTGTGACCTTACCCAAATACCGATGAAGACATGACTGACGTGGGCCCCCTTCACCCCCCACCGCTGAACGTGAAAACGTTTTGTCATCAAGGAAACTTTGTACATCGCCCCCGATTCGAGAGTGGAGAAGTCGCGGGTGTTTCCCCTTCTTGGCAAGTCCTACGAGCTCCCAGACGGGCAGGTTTAAAAATTGGTAACGAGCGTTTCCGTGCTCCTGAGGCTCTGTTCCAGCCTTCCTTCCTTGGTATGGAATCTGTTGGTGTTCACGAATCTGTCTATAACTCCATCATGAGGTGCGATATTGACATCAGGAAGGATCTGTTCGCCAACACTGTCATGTCTGGAGGTACCACCATGTACCCTGGTATTGCTGACCGCATGCAGAAGGAAATCACTGCCCTTGCTCCTTCCACCATCAAGATCAAGATCATTGCTCCTCCTGAGCGTAAATATTCCGTGTGGATCGGCGGTTCCATCCTGGCCTCTCTGTCCACCTTCCAGTCCATGTGGGTTAGCAAGGACGAATACGACGAATCTGGCCCTGGCATCGTACACCGCAAATGTTTCTAAGAAATGTAGAGCGAACTATGAATTTCAATATAAATTGTATTTTTTACCAATAAATATCAATTATGCCATGAAACGAAATCACTTATTGCAGAATTCCTTCCTTCCTTTCTTATATATATATATATATATATATATATATATATATATATATATATATATATATATATATATATATATATATATATATATATATATATAATCATATGAAATATTATTCGGGAACTACTTCTGTTACCAACTGAAACGTTAATGCAATATCTTTCATATTTCAAAATCGATAAAACATAAAGACCCCGTTACTTTTGCGCCTGTAGGATGAACAGGAGCTAACGATACCTCAAGACACTGAAAGGACATTTTAAAGGATTGTCGGCCTTGAAAGTATGCTGCCTATGAACGTTAACAAGACATTTAACAAGACTGTATCTGGGTCATCAAGGTACTATTTTTCAGTGTATATTTGTCTGTCGTTTTTGTCTGTCCGTCTGCTTGTCTGCTATGTCTGTCTGTCTGACCTTTCTGTCAATCGTCTGCCTGTCTGTATTTCCGTCAGTCCGAATGTCTTGTCTGGTTGTTCCTCTGTCTTTGTGTCTGTCCATCTGTCTGTCTGTCTGTGTGTCTGGCTATCAGTCGCTCTGTTTTTTTTTTGTTTTTTTTTTGGCTACTCACCTGTACAAGTATCTTCTATTCACCACAATTATATGGTTTTATGTTATCTACATTTTTTTACTGTATGTGTATCTGCTCTACAGATATCTACTGATTAATTTTTAGCATTTATCTCCCACCCCCATTTCTCTCTCTCTCTCTCTCCTCCTTTCCTCCCCCCTCTTTCTCTGTCAGGTAACTTTCCTGGCTTCAGCTCATTTTCAATGGTACGAATGAGAAGGTAACAGACAAGGAATAAAATAGCAAATTGAATATAAAAATATATGAAAGTCAGAAACTGTCAGCTATTGGAAACATACTAATGCTAATCCTCGATGATAAACAGAAGAGGTTTACTCATTTCGACACTTTGCAACATACACACACAGACATATGTATACATATGTATAAATATATATTTATATATGTTTATACACATATATACAAATATATGTATATATTATTATATTTATATATACATTTATATATATATGGACAGATAGATTGACGATTATAGATATACAGATATAGATATATGAAAGACAAAAAAGCAACGAAAAAATAAATTAATTTACGAATGCTTACAATTTAAAAAAAGAAATGTTGATCGAACTCTTGCGATAATATTTGTTACTTTGTTCTTGGCCGGAAGTTAACTCAGCTAGTGACAGCTAGTGCTATGCGCCAAGACACCGAATTTTGCCAATGACACACATAGGTACTATATATCTACATATAAATATGTACATATTTGCGTGTGTGTGGTAAGTGTTTGTGCTACACAATGCATCTATAAGCTTTCTATGCA
>NC_051424.1:8437737-8440237 GCF_015228065.2 Penaeus monodon | reverse complement strand
ATATATATATATATATATATATATATATAATATATATATATAATATATGTAAATACACACACACATATACATAAAAAAGAAAAAGAAAGAAAGAAAGTGTGTATAATATAAACCATATCTATCTATGTATCTATCTGTATGTGTGTGCGTGTATGTATGTATATGGTATATACATATATCAACTTATGTCTCTCTCTATATATATCTATTTACCCATGTGTAAAAACATGTTAATTTGATTATTTATCCATGTCTGTATTCATTTAAGCAAGTACGCGCAAACACACACCCACACCACACACATAGGAAGAAAGAAAGACAAAGACAGACAGAGATAAAATGTGCAACGACTTGCGCGTATATATGTGCATGTGATTATACGTGTTTGTATAAGTGTATACATGTATTTGCATCATAAAAGTCTATACATATACGCCTGATATTACAAAAATTACATCCCTTGAAATCATCGAAATGTGTTTGTTTCTTACATAACAAGTTATAACGTACATCGTATCTATTAAATAGGACACTTTATCCACTCGGCGGAACATATAACACATTAAACTATTTTGAAGGCAATTACATCAGGCATAATATAGTAAATGAAGACTCTCTTGAGACAAACCATTCGCGACAACAAAAATTTTCTTTACAAAAACCTCCCCTACGCAGGTTAACAATACCTCGGAAACGCCCACATTCTTTGAGGTCTGAACATTCCACCTTATCCGCTACGAGAAAACACTGTGACCACGCCTTATATGGTAATACTAGCACAATTTTCAAAACTAAGATTTCTTTAATGGAACTAAATTTCAAGATAGCATCAATGAGATTGTATACTGTTACTGGTGATAGAGATGTGTTCCTTTTCGGATTTTTTTTGAAGTGCTGTAAATAAAGATTTGTGTGAGGGTGTTACCTGCGTGAAGAAGGCGAGGGGAAACGCTATAAAAGAAGGGGAAGTGGTAAGGCGCAGTTAGTCAGTTCATTGAGACAGGACGAGGTAAGTACAGGCAGCTGCGCCTCTGCTAGTGAACAGGTGTTACCGAGCTTTTACTGAAGATGTTCTTTTACGGAAATTCAGTGTTTTAGTGAATTAGTGTTTGAAAAGTGACTGTAATACGAATATCCATATCATGATATCATGGCTGATAATGACAGAAGGTAGAGTAACTGTGTTAACTTTTAACCACAATTTCCATTGAAAACCTGAATTTATTAATGAATCTAGGGAAATAAAGCAGTTTATTCTCCCTTAACAGCCGTTTCGTGGAGCAAATATAGTATTATCAATTGAATCAGTTGACAAGACAATTGAGAAGAATATTTTTACTTAATTTTTATTTAATTTTCAGATCTCAGGATTGTTTATAAACTACCATAATGTGTGACGAGGAAGAGTGTGCGCTTGTGTGCGACAATGGCTCCGGCATGGTCAAGGCTGGCTTCGCCGGAGACGACGCCCCTCGTGCCGTCTTCCCCTCCATCGTCGGCCGCGCCCGTCACCAGGGTGTGATGGTCGGCATGGGTCAGAAGGACGCCTACGTCGGTGATGAGGCCCAGAGCAAGAGAGGTATCCTGACTCTCAAGTACCCCATTGAGCATGGTATCATCACCAACTGGGATGACATGGAGAAGATATGGCATCACACTTTCTACAACGAACTCCGTGTTGCCCCTGAGGAGTCCCCCACACTTCTCACTGAGGCTCCCCTCAACCCCAAAGCCAACCGTGAGAAGATGACTCAGATTATGTTTGAGACCTTCTCTATGCCCGCCATGTACGTAGCCATCCAGGCCGTACTTTCCCTGTACGCTTCTGGTCGTACCACTGGTCTCGTCTGTGACTCCGGTGATGGCGTTTCCCACATGGTCCCCGTCTACGAAGGATTCGCTCTTCCTCATGCTATCCTTCGTCTGGATCTTGCTGGTCGTGACCTTACCAACTACCTGATGAAGATCATGACTGAACGTGGCTACTCCTTCACCACCACCGCTGAACGTGAAATCGTTCGTGACATCAAGGAGAAACTTTGTTACATTGCTCTTGACTTCGAAGGCGAAATGAACGTCGCTGCTGCTTCCTCCTCTTTGGACAAGTCCTACGAACTTCCTGACGGTCAGGTCATCACTATTGGTAACGAGCGTTTCCGTGCTCCCGAGGCTCTGTTCCAGCCTTCCTTCCTTGGTATGGAATCTGCTGGTGTTCATGAAACAGTATACAGCTCTATCATGAGGTGCGATATTGACATCAGGAAGGATCTGTTCGCCAACACTGTTATGTCTGGAGGTACCACCATGTACCCTGGTATCGCTGACCGCATGCAGAAGGAAATCACCTCTCTTGCTCCTTCCACCATCAAGATCAAAATCATTGCTCCTCCCGAGCGTAAATACTCCGTGTGGATCGGCGGTTCCATCTTGGCCTCTCTGTCCACCTTCCAGTCCATGTGGGTCACCAAGGACGAGTATGACGAATCTGGCCCTGGCATCG
>NC_051424.1:8419862-8432637 GCF_015228065.2 Penaeus monodon | reverse complement strand
ATAATATATATATAATATATATATAATATATTAATAATATATATATAATAATATATATATATATATATATATATATATATATTATAATATATATATGTGTGTGTGTGTGTGTATATATATTTAAAAGAGAGAGGAGATGTAATATATTTGTTAGTACATTTGGAAGTATGTATGCAGGGTGTGTGTGTGTGTGTGTGTGTGTGTGTGTGTGTGTGTGTGTGTGTGTGTGGGTGTGTGTGTGTGTGTGTGTGTGTGGTGTGGCGCGAGCGGTGTGTGTGTGCGTGCGTGGTGTGTGTTGTGTGTGTGTGTGTGTGTGTGTGTGTGTGTGTGTGTGTGTGGTGTGCATGTGTGAGTATGCAAATATTTACAAAGAATCCTTGAAGCGGCCGTTGTTTCCCGCCCTATTGCCACCTTCAACCACCGACCAGAGGCTGTCAGAAATGTCAAACATTTGTCAGAGGGAACAAGTGAACATGGCGTGACACTAAAGAGATATTAAATAGGCGCTAACTTGTGAACTGTCACAGCCACGTGCCGCCTCTCAGCTTATCTGTCATAACATCCTTCCCTTATTTGACATACCTGATATATTGTAAATATATCAGGTATATATTTACAATATATATCAGGTAATGTTTGTGTTTGTTAGGTATGTTTAGATACACCTATATATCTATATATCAATATATACATACATGCATACATACATGCACATGTACATACATATACATATATATGTATATGTGTCTGTGTATTTATAGTATATATGAATGTATATATGTATGTATGTATATATATATATATATATATATATATATATATATATATATATATATATATATATATATACATGTATATATATACATTCTCTCTCTCTTTCTATCTCTTTATCTCTCTCTCTCTCTCTCTCTCTCTCTCTCTCTCTCTCTCTCTCTCTCTCTCTCTCTCTCTCTCTCTCTCTCTCTCTCTTCTCTCTCTCTCTCTTTCTCTCTCTTCCTCTCTCTTTATATATATATATATATATATATATATATATATATAATATATATATTACTATATATATATATATATATAAACAACCTCTTACTTATGTCATTATGCTGAGGAATTGAAAGAATGGGAAAGGCACGGGATTAGGTTATCTTAAGGGGGACGTTAAGATTTACCCGGATATTCAGCTTCGACAAGAGAGCAGAAACAGCCGGAAGCGAGCACAAACGCCTCAATGTGTATCTAAATGGGGAGACAAAGAGCGACAGAAAGGCATCCCGCCTTGCTTTCCCCTCTCCGCCCGCCCTCGCTGTCCCTCTCTCCTCCCCTCTTTCCCCAAATAGGCTGAAGGCGGGGCCCCGTAGTGCAAGGAAGGCCTATAAGCTATTGTTACGTTACCTTTGGGCCTCCATGCCTGAGGATAGGCCTCCACTTCAGCTATTTCTGTCTGCGTGATCAAGGACGCCCTTGCCTCATAAGGTCCTGTAGATCTGTCGACAGCCTTCTGTTAGTCCGGAGGCGAAGGCCAGTAATATATAAATACCTGTAATCAAAAGAAAGGATATATATATATATATATATATATATATATATATATATATATATATATATATATATATATATATATATATGAATGTGTGTGTGTGTTAGTATAGTATTTATATATGTATATATATGTATAATACGTATACCAAACATACATACACACACTCGCACACACACACACACGCATATATAATATATATATATATATATATATATATATATATATATATATATATATATATATATATATATATATATATATATATATCCTTGTATGCATGATCTGGATAAAGATAATGATTACTTTTGTAATTTTAATAGTATTCATATTCATTTCAGTAATGGTATTAAAAATACTAATGGTGTTTTATTTCACTAAAGCCTACTGCTACTATTACCTACATGAACTTAATAACTAGAATACAGGCTCTAATAGCATTACTTCTATTTATGTTGTCCATAATATTAACAGTAGTAATAACAATTACTGAAAGTAATTGATCGATGATCGTGTCCAGAACCACACATACATATACCTATATACACACATATATGCACATACACAAGCAGTCACATGCATTTGTAGAAGTTACATGGGTAACGTCAGTTATAAACAGAGTGTTGTGTGAGTGCAAGCTACTTTGGTTTGGATGATGTGTGGTTATCCTTGATTATGGGAAGATACTGATTACAATAGAAGCAAAACTACGTAGATATTATTTAACAAACATAGACTTGTGTGACCATATGTACACATACCTGTATATCATTGTGTGTATGTATATGTATATGTGTGTATATACATACATACACATACATATATCTATAGATGTACATATGTGTGCACACACAAACACACATATTCTTCTGTTTATCTATCCTTTCACGGACACTTGTGTATATGCACACACGTACACACGCATCACACACACACACACACATACACACACACACACACACACACATACACACACACACACACACACCACACACACCACACACACACACACACACACACACACACATACACATATGTATGTGTATGTGTGTATATAGAGATAGAAAGATAGATAGATAGATGGAAGTGGCTGTGTGTATATATAGTGGCTACATTTACGCATCTGTGTGTGGACAGACGTGTGTTTATTTGTAAGAGGTATAAAAAGAATATTCTAAAACTTCCCATATCATTTTCTTTAACACGTTCTGACGATTATCTGCTTTCTAAATTCCTAATTTTATCAAGGAAATATATTTACTACTTGATGATAGTGCATATTGTAGAAATCTATATCACATGATGTCAAAAACGTTTATTCAATGTTGGAAATTAAACTATAGACTTAGGTATTGTCATTAATCAATATATTCAGCAGCAGGCAGAATAAGAACAAATAATTTGGTGAGTTTCTATTTTATTTGATGGATAATGAGATCGTATCAAAAACAGTGTTACTTAGTATAAACATGTTCATGACAACAGATGATGACTGCAATGCATTGAGGCTGGGCACTAGTGAGTGTACAAGATTTGTATATAGAATATAGACAAGAATGGCAGTATGTTTAGAAGCACTTGCGGTGGACGATGCCAGGGCCAGATTCGTCGTATTCGTCCTTGGTGACCCACATGGACTGGAAGGTGGACAGTGAAGCCAGGATGGAACCGCCGATCCAGACGGAGTATTTACGCTCAGGAGGAGCGATGATCTTGATCTTAATGGTGGAAGGAGCAAGAGCAGTGATTTCCTTCTGCATGCGGTCAGCGATACCAGGGTACATAGTGGTACCTCCAGACATGACGGTGTTGGCAAACAGATCCTTCCTGATATCAATGTCGCACCTCATGATGGAGTTGTAGACAGATTCATGAACACCAACAGATTCCATACCTAGGAAGGAAGGTTGGAATAGAGCCTCGGGAGCACGGAAACGCTCGTTACCAATAGTGATGACCTGACCGTCAGGAAGTTCGTAGGACTTGTCCAAAGAGGAGGAAGCAGCAGCGACGTTCATTTCGCCTTCGAAGTCAAGAGCAATGTAACAAAGTTTCTCCTTGATGTCACGAACGATTTCACGTTCAGCGGTGGTGGTGAAGGAGTAGCCACGTTCAGTCATGATCTTCATCAGGTAGTTGGTAAGGTCACGACCAGCAAGATCCAGACGAAGGATAGCATGAGGAAGAGCGAATCCTTCGTAGACGGGGACCATGTGGGAAACGCCATCACCGGAATCACAGACGAGACCAGTGGTACGACCAGAAGCGTACAGGGAAAGCACGGCCTGGATGGCTACGTACATGGCGGGCATGGAGAAGGTCTCAAACATGATCTGAGTCATCTTCTCACGGTTGGCCTTGGGGTTGAGGGGAGCCTCAGTGAGAAGTGTGGGGGATTCCTCAGGGGCAACACGGAGTTCGTTGTAGAAAGTGTGATGCCAAATCTTCTCCATGTCGTCCCAGTTGGTGATGATACCGTGCTCAATGGGGTACTTGAGGGTAAGGATACCACGCTTGCTCTGTGCTTCATCACCGACGTAGGCGTCCTTCTGACCCATACCGACCATCACACCCTGATGACGGGCACGACCGACGATGGAGGGGAAGACGGCACGAGGGGCGTCGTCTCCGGCAAAGCCAGCCTTAACCATGCCGGAGCCATTGTCGCACACAAGCGCACACTCTTCTTCGTCACACATGTTGGATATTTGACAGAAGGTCGGAGTCTGCAAAGAATGACAAAGAATTAGAGAGACAAATGACAATACTTTGTTCTAATTGTCAATGGTACTGGAACCCCTTAAATTTGCTTGTAAGCTGTACTATGAAATAAAAATGCAGATTCAAATATACAGTTAGTTATATCCGATGACAGGTGACAGATGACAGCTCACGGATGACTTACTTCAGACCATACCCATTAAGTAATTTACATAACCTATGCGTACAATACACAAGCAGAGTGCAAGGTCAATAACAGGAGTTAGACCAGTATGCCTGCGGTCTGTTTTCTTTGAAGACCAGTGACCCAAAATAACACAGAATAACAGTCACGGAAGCAATAGAAGCCACCCTTACCGGCTCTCTACTCCAAGCTGACTGCCGATGCAAGGGTGTACCTTGTTCTTATATACAAAAGCGAGACCCTACACTGTGGAATGCGACGGTGACCCAAAATATGCTTCCAAAGGGGAACACAGCATATGGCCGCTTGGACATACCTGGGTTTGGACTTTAAGCAGGTGTTAAAGGTATAGTTCTCAGTCGTAACAGATATATAATTAGCCTCGTAATTTTTCATTCGTCTAAGAACACTTGGCAGTGACAGCGACGCATAAAAGAAAGAAAAGAAAAGAAAAAAATATATAAATATATGTATATATATATATATATATATATATATTATATATATATATATATTTATATTATAAATGTATGTGTGTATATACATATGAGCATATATGTGTGTGCATGTATGTATATGTGTATATGTATGTATGTGGAGAGACAGAGAGAAAAAAAATTCTACTAGAAACATGCTGAATATGTATATGAACATAGTACATTGTGTTACGCCGTAAAAATAGATTTCACGTTCAAAGATATCATTCAATATACGTAAATTTACAGTGTAAGGTATTGCTAAAATATGTATAAAACATCAGACTTCATACAAAGTACCAAAATCATGACGATGCGTATTCAGAGATACATCCCAAAATGTGCAAGGGAGATTTATAATATATATATATATATATATATATATATATATATATATATATATATAAATCTCCTTGCACATTGGGATGTATCTCTGAATACGCATCGTCATGATTTTGGTACTTTGTATGAAGTCTGATGTTTTATACATATTTTAGCAATACCTTACACTGTAAATTTACGTATATTGAATGATATCTTTGAACGTGAAATCTATTTTTACGGCGTAACACAATGTACTATGTTCATATACATATTCAGCATGTTTCTAGTAAATTTTTTTCTCTGTCTCTACACATAATACATAACACATATAATACATGCACACACATATATGCTCATATGTATATACACATACATATATAAATATAAATATATATATATATATCATTATATATATATATATATATATAATACATATATTTATATATTTTTTCTTTTCTTTCTTCTTTATGCGTCGCTGTCACTGCCAAGTGTTCTTAGACGAATGAAAAATTACGAGGGTAATAAATCTGTTCGACTGAGAACAACCTTAACACCTGCTTAAGTCCCCCCAAAAAAAATTTTTGGGGGTTTGTTTTGTTTTTTTTTAAAAAGTAATTAAATATATTATATATTATATTAATAATATATTATTATATAAAATTTAATTATATATAATATCCTTTAGATGATCTGATAAAGAAATTATTTGTAATTTTAATAGTATTCATATCATTCAGTAATGGTAATTAAAAATACTAATGGTGTTTTTTTTCCTAAAGTACTGCTATATTCCCTACATAACTTAATAAACTAGAATGCGGGTCAATAGCATACTTCATTTATGTTGTCCAAAATATTAACGTATAAAACAATTACTGAAAGTAATTGATCGATGATCGTGTCCAGACCCACATATATCTATTACACACAATATATGCAATACACAAGCAGTCAATGCATTTGTAGAATTTACATGGGTAACGTCATTTTAAAAAATGTTGGGGGTGAGTGCAAGCAAACTTGGTTGGTAATGTTTTGGTTACCTTGTTTAAATGGAAAAATACGATACAATAGAAGCAAAAATACGTAGATATTTTTTAACAACATAGATTGTTGCCCAATTTTTTGTATAATACCTATAAAATCATTGTGTGTATATTAGTATATGTGGTATATCTACTACACATACATATATCTATAGAGACATGGTGGCACACACAAACACAATTCTTCTGTTTATCATCTTTCACGGACATTTTTGTGCACAATACCACGCTCACAACACACACACAATACACCAACAACACAACACATACAAACACACACACCACACACAACCACAAAACACACCACACCACACACACACACACACACAAAACTAATTATGTGTATGTTGTATATAGAGATAGAAAGATATTTTAATAGATGGAAGTGGCTGTGTGTATATATATGTTTACATTTACGAATTTTGTGTGACAGACGTGTGTTTATTTGTAAGAGTATAAAAGAAATATTTAAAACTTCCCATTCTTTTTTTTAAACCGTTCGACGTTTTTGCTTTCAAAATTTCCCTAATTTTATCAAGAAATATTTTTTACTACTTGTGATAGTGCTTTTGGTAGAAATCTATATACATGGGTCAAAAAGTTTATTCAAGTTGGAAATTAAATATAGACTTAGTATTGTCATTAATCAATATATTCAGCAGCAGGAAATAAGAACAAAAAAATTTGTGATTTTATTTTATTGATGATAATGAGATCGTATCAAAAAAACAGTTTTAAATTAGTATAAACATGTTCATGACAACAGATGATAAACGCAATGCTTGAGGCTGCCATATGAGGTACAAGATATGTATATAGAATATAGACAAAAATGCAGAGTTTAAAGACTTCGGTGACTTTGCCAGGGCCAATTCGTCGTATTCGTCTTGTGACCCACAGGACGGGAAGGTGACAGAGAAAAGGATGAACCGCGGTCACACGGAGTTTTTAAACGCTAAGGAAGCAATGATTTGATCTTAAGGGTGGAAAGCAAGAGCAGTGATTTCCTTTGCATGCGGTCACGAAAACCAGGTACATATGTACCTCCAGACATGAACGGTGTTGGCAACAGATCTTTTTGATATCAATGTCGCACTCATGGATGGAGTTGTAGACAGATTCATGAACACAAAGATTCCATACCTAGGAAGGAAGTTGGAATAAAACCTGGGAGCACGGAAACGCTCTTTACAATAGTGTTTGACCTGACGTCAAAGTTTGTAGGACTTGTCCAAGAGGAGGAAGCAGCAGCGCGTTCATTTGCTTCGGGGGTAAAAAAAAAAAAAACAAAGTTTTCCTTGATGTCACGACGATTTCATTTTCAGGGTGGTGGTGAAGGAGTAGCCAAACGTTCAGTCATGATCTTATCAGGTATTTGGGTAGGTCCGACCCGCAGATCCAGACGAGATAGCATGAGGAAGACGATCCTTGTACGGGCCCAAATGTGGAACCTCCCGAATCACAGACAAACCCAAAAAGTGTAGACCAAGCGTACAGGGAAACACGGCCTGGAGGCTACGACATGGCGGGCCATGGAGAAGTCTCAAACATGATCTGAGTCATTTCTCGCGTTGGCCTTGGGTTGAGGGAGCCTCATGAGAAGGTGGGGGATTCCTCAGGGCAACACGGAGTCGTTGTAAAATGTGATGCCAAAATCTTCCCCCATGTGTCCCGTTTTTGATGATCCCGTGCTCAATGGGTCTTGAGGGAAAGGATACCCGTTGCTCTGTGCTTCATCACCGACAGGGCCCTTTCTGCCCCTAACGACCACCCAAACCCTAAATGAGGGGGCACGACCGACGAGGAGGGGAAGACGGCAGAGGGGCGTCGTCCCGGCAAAGACAGCCTTAACCAGCGGAGCCATTGTCGAACACAAGCGCACACTCTTCTTCGTCACAACTGTTAAATATTTGACAAAAAGTCGGATCCTGCAAAGAAGAAAAAGAATTAGAAGACAAATACAATCTTTGTTCAATTGTCAATGTACTGAACCCCCTTAAATTGCTTTAAGCTTACTAGAAATAAAAAGCAGATTCAAATTTTACAGTTAGTTATATCGAATACAGTGACAGATGAAGCTCAATACTTACTTCAACATACCCATTAAGAAATTACAAACTATGCGTACAATACAAAGCAGAGTCAAGGTCAATAACAGGAGTTTAGACCAGTAGCCTGCGTCTGTTTCTTTGAAGACCAGTGACCCAAAATAACACAGAATAACACGAACGAAATAGAAGCCACCTTTAAAGGCTCTCTACTCAAGCTGATTTGCCGATGCAAGGTGTCCCTTTTTCTTATATACAAAACGAGACCCTACATGTGGAATGCAAACGGTGACCAAAATATGTTCCCAAAAAGGGAACACACATATGGCCGTTGGACATACTGGGTTTGGACTTAAGCAGGTTAAAGGTAAGTTCTCAGTCGTAACAATATATAATAGTTTCGTAATTTTCATTCGTTAAGAACACTTGCATGACACAAACGATAAAAGAAAGAAAGAAAAAAAAAATTATAAAATATATGTATATATATTTTATATATAATATATATATATATATTAAAATTTATATTTATAAATGTATTGTGTGTATATAAATATGAAATATGTGTGTGTTATGTATATGTGATATTATTTATGTGGAGAGACAGAGAGAAAAAAAATTTACTGAAAACATGCTGATTAGGGAATGAACATAGACATGTGTTACCCCGTAAAAAAGATTCACGTTAAAAGTTTTCATTCAATACGTAAATTCCAGGTAAGGTATTGCTAAAATAGTATAAAACATCAATTTAATACAAAGAAACAAAATCATGACATGCGTATTCAGAGATAACCCAAAATGTGCAGGGAGATTTATAATATATATATATATATATATATTATTATATATATATATATATATAAATCTCCTTCAACATTGGATGTATTCCTGAATACGCATGTTCTGATTGGTACTTTGAAATGAAGTCTGATGTTTTATACATATTTTAGCAATACCTTACACTGTAAATTTACGTATATTGAATGATATCTTTGAACGTAAAATCTATTTTACGGCGAAAACACAATGTATATGTTCATATACAATTCAGCATGTTTCTAGTAGAATTTTTTTTCTCTCTGTTTTCCCACATAATACAAAACACATATAATACATGCACACACATATATGCTCATTTTATATACACACATTACATGTATAAAAAAAAATATATATATATATTTATATATATAATATTATAAAATTATACATATATTTATATATTTTTTTCTTTTCTTTTCTTCTTTATGCGTCGCTGTCACTGCCAAGTGTTCTTAGACGAATGAAAAATTACGAGGCTAATTATAATCTGTTACGACTGAGAACATACCTTTAACACCTGCTTAAAGCCCAAACCCAGTATGTCCAAGCGGCATATGCGTGTTCCTTTTGGAAGCATATTTTGGGTCACCGTGCATTCCACAGTGTAGGGTCTCGCTTTGTATATAAGAACAAGGTACACCCTTGCATCGGCAGTCAGCTTGGAGTTAGAGAGCCGGTAAGGGTGGCTTCTATTGCTTCCGTGACTGTTATTCTGTGTTATTTGGGTCACTGGTCTTCAAAGAAAACAGACCGCAGCATACTGGTCTAACTCTGTTATTTACCTTTCACTCTGCTTGTGTATTTTACGCATAGGGTTTTGTAAATTACTTAATGGGTATGGTCTGAAGTAAGTCATCCGTGAGCTGTATCGTCACCTGTCATCGGGTATTTAAATAACTGTATATTTGAATCTGCATTTTTATTTCATAGTAAGCTTACAAGCAAATTTAAGGGTTTCCCGTACCATTGACAATTAGAACAAGTATTGTCATTTGTCTCTAATCTTTGTCATTCTTTCAGACTCCGACCTTCTGTCAATATCCAACATGTGTGACGAAGAAGAGTGTGCGCTTGTGTGCGACAATGGCTCCGGCATGGTTAAGGCTGGCTTTGCCGGAGGACGACGCCCCTCGTGCCGTCTTCCCCTCCATCGTCGGTCGTGCCCGTCACAGGGTTTTGATGGTCGGTATGGGTCAGAAGGACGCCTACGTCGGTGATGAAGCACAGAGCAAGCGTGGTATCCTTACCCTCAAGTACCCCATTGAGCACGGTATTTATCACCAACTGGGACGACATGGAGAAGATTTGGCATCACACTTTCTACAACGAACTCCGTGTTGCCCTGAGGAATCCCCACACTTCTCACTGAGGCTCCCCTCAACCCCAAGGCCAACCCCGAGAAGATGACTCAGATCATGTTTGAACCTTCTCCATGCCCCCCATGTACGTAGCCATCCAGGCCGTGCTTTCCCTGTACGCTTCTGGGGTACCACTGGTCTCGTCTGTGATTCCGGTGATGGCGTTCCACATGGTCCCCGTCTACGAAGGATTCGCTCTTCCTCATGCTATCCTTCGTCTGGATCTTGCTGGTCGTGACCTTACCAAATACCTGATGAAGATCATGACTGAACGTGGCTACTCCTTTACCACCACCGCTGAACGTGAAATCGTTTTGTGACATCAAGGAGAAACTTTTTACATTGCTCTTGACTTCGAAGGCGAAATGAACGTCGCTGCTGCTTCCTCCTCTTTGGACAAGTCCCACGAACTTCCTGACGGTCAGGTCATCACATTGTAACGAGCGTTTCCGTGCTCCCGAGGCTCTATTCCAAACCTTTCCCTTTCCCAGGTATGGAATCTGTTGGTGTCATGAATCTGTCTACAAAATCCATCATGAGGTGCGACATGATATCAGGAAGGATCTGTTTGCCAACACCGTCATGTCTGGACGGTACCACTATGTACCCTGGTATCGCTGACCGCATGCAGAAGGGGGGGGAAAAAAAACTGCTCTTTCTCCTTTCCCCCATTAAGATCAGATCATTTCTCTCCTGAGCGTTAATACTCCGTGTGGATCGGCGGTTTCCATCTGGCTTCTCTGTCCACCTTCAGTCCATGTGGGTCACCAAGGACGAATACGACGAATCTGGCCCTGGCATCGTCCACCGCAAGTGCTTCTAAACATACTGCCATTCTTGTCTATATTCTATATACAAATCTTGTACACTCACTAGTGCCCAGCCTCAATGCATTGCAGTCATCATCTGTTGTCATGAACATGTTTATACTAAGTAACACTGTTTTTGATACGATCTCTTTTCCATCAAATAAAATAGGGAAAATCACCAAATTTTGTTCTTATTTGCCTGCTGCTGAATATATTGATTAATGACAACCTAAGTCTATAGTTAATTTCCAACATTGAATAAAGTTTTTGACATCATGTGATATAGATTTCTACAATATGCACTATCATCAAGTAGTAAATTTTATTTCCTTGATAAAATTAGGAATTTAGAAAGCAGATAATCGTTTAGAACGTGTTAAAGAAATGATATGGGAAGTTTTAGAATATTCTTTTTATACCTCTTATAAATAAACACACGTCTGTCCACACACAGATGCGTAAATGTAGCCACTATATATACACACAGCCACTTCCATGTATCTATCTACCTTTCTATCTCTATATACACACATACACATACATATGTGTATGTGTGTGTGTGTGTGTGTGTGTGTGTGTGTGTGTGTGTGTGTGTGTGTGTGTGTGTGTGTGGTGCGTGTGTACGTGTGTGCATATACACAAGTGTCCGTGAAAGGATAGATAAACAGAAGAATATGTGTGTTTGTGTGTGCACACATATGTACATCTATAGATATATGTATGTTATGTATGTTATATACACACTATACATATACAACACACAATGATATATAGGTATGTATAAAATATGGTTCACACAAGTCTAGTTTGTTAAATAATATCTACGTAGTTTTGCTTCTATTGTAATCAGTATCTTCCCCTAATCAAGGATAACCACCCTCATCCAAACAAAAATAGCTTGCACCACACAAAAACTCTTTTATAACTGACGTTTCCCATGTAACTTCTACAAATGCATGTGCTGCTTGTGTATGTGCATATATGTGTGTATATAGGTAATGTATGTGTGGTTCTGGACACGATCACGATCAATTACTTTCAGTAATTGTTATTTCTACTGTTAATTATGGACAACATAAATAGAAGTAATGCTATTAGAGCCTGCATTCTAGTTATTAAGTTCATGTAGGTAATGTAGCAGTAGGCTTAGTGAAATAAAACACCTTAGTATTTTTAATACCATTACTGAAATGAATATGAATACTATTAAAATTACAAAAGTAATCATTATCTTTATCCAAATCATGCATACAAGGATATATATATATATATAATATATAATATATATATATATAATAATATATATATATATATTTTATATTAATATAAATAAAATATGCACACACACACACACACAAACCACACACACACAAAATAAATATATATATAATATATATATATATATATTATATATATAATATATATAATATATAATATATATTATATATAT
>NC_051424.1:8374482-8381982 GCF_015228065.2 Penaeus monodon | reverse complement strand
TCTATATATCTAGTTGCATGCACACATATCTTTTTAATTATACTTATATGTCTGTACACGTTCACATGTATGCACCCATACACACACATGCATACATACTTACATTCATACATATATATATATGTATATATACATATGCATATAAAAGTGTAAGCGCATAGCACTTGCAGAATGAAGGATTATTAGATGTCCGTCATACTTCAGGAATTTCAAAAACCGTCTGACAGTAGACTAGCACAACATGTCTGTTAAAAAAAAGGAAAAAGAAAAAAGAAAGAAAAAAGAAAGAGAGAGTGAGAGAAAAAAAAATATATATGCATAGTAAAAAAGGAACACACATGTTTATGTATGGTGTTCATATATGCATGTGCATACCCTAACGTATGTATGTGTTTATATATATAACTACACATACATATACACACATGTTTATATGTGTGTGTATACATATACATACATACATACATACATACATGTATATGTATATGAATAATATATATACATTTACACATACATATATATACATAGACATATATATACACACACACATACATACATACGCCCACGCACGCACACGTACACAAACAAACATACAAACAACACATATATACACTATATATGTATTTATGCATATATGGGTATGGGTACAAGTATGCAAATGAACAACACAAACACCAATATACTCATACTAACCCATAATAACACGCACACACAAATAAAACACGCACACACAAAAACGCTTTCCTTGGTCGCACACTTGGACGCGTTGAATTCGTACCTGCAATAAACAAGAAAACTCTTAAACACACTTTTTCTTCCCAAGAGCGCCTTGCATCTTGTCTTGGGAAATGGTTTAAGAAAGAGAATGTGGCAGAGACGCGTAATTAGAGGCAAGTCGTGGCCACTTGTCTCGTTCGCCGGTTAGAGTTGCGCTGAAGAGAGACGGATGTGCAGCCATTTATTTTTTTTAAGTGGGATTAATGGGTTTCAGGTTTTGCTTTTTAGGGGATTTATGGCTGCAGAGATTTGTTAATAAGGGGATTAATGGGTTTGTATGTGTATGTGGGCGATCGTATTTAAGGGTCTCCGTGGAAAGGAACTGGGGACCCTACCACGTACTCACTCCATGAGCATCACAACATGAAAACTACAATTAAGTATCATGCTGTGATGTATATATGTATGTGTGTGCATATATATGATTATCTGTGATCCAACTACGGGCCCAAAAGTCATATATGCGAAAGATTATAAAGCTAGAAGACTAACATATCTATTGTACAACCCACAGACACATTCTCACACACACACAGGCACACACACACACACACACACACACACACACACACACACACACACACACACACACACACACACACACACACATACACACACACACACATGACATATTTAAGTATATTAATCTTAATAATGATAAAATGATGATGATGATATAATTCAAATGGCTCCTTTTATGCTGAATCTGCATCTCATAATCGCATCAACTCTTGGTCATAATTAAGAAAACTGACCGGAAGTCTCATAAAGAGTATTACCGCACTACTACTGGTATGCGCAGTCACACCTGCGGATACCTTAGTCTTTACCTAACCTTGTCCTAATATGGCTCCTGTCACGCTCCATGATTATCTTGCGAATATGTGGACTTACTTCCTCTATTATATGAATGATTATTATGATCACCATTCAATTTCTTTGCATTGATCATCAAACCCTAATAATTTTACGCATTTTCCCCTGACGTTCCGAAGGATCATGGCCATCCCTCTTGGCTCGATGTCGCATTCTTGGGTTCTAGCGTAGGGCTAGTTCGCGGTAAGTCTGTATAAAAGGGTGCACCTGCCTCCAACCAGGTAGTCGTGTCAAGGCTCAAACCCGGGTAAGTGCAACGTGACACAAAGCGTGGTTCAGGTGCGGCGAAAAGGTGCAAGTGTGTGTTAAGGTGAAAAATAAAAGCTGTGAGTAGGATTAAGAAGGTAGCTGAGCCCCGATTACTATTGCGCGGATATTTAGTATGGATTATAGATCACTTGCTTTCATGTGACTCTAGAAGTACGCGTGGTTTATGTCAATGTGAAAGAGGCTTAAAAGAAACAAAACGTAATGGAAATGTGTTGACTCTGAGGCACTGAATATTGCTTATGGTTATACTGTGCATGAAAATATCCTTATACATTGTATAATAACTAGCATACGTTCTCTGGCTAAAATGATAATAATAGCAAATAAAAGCATTTGCAATAAACATTATTTCTTACCGAAAGGCAGTCAGACCAATAGATGCTAAAAGGATATAGGCTGAACGTACTTATACTGCCTATTTGAAGAAATCACACAGAGGAATCAATCTGAAACGATATTGTATTGAATTTTGAACTACTGATACGAATTCTAATAAGCACACACACACAGCTCAAATGTACTTGGATACAAAAACACATACTGCTTACATACTAGCTTTTGTATAAACACACACATACAAACAAACACACACACACAGTATATATATATACATACACTTATATATATATATATATATATAATATATTATATATATATATCTGTATGCATATTTACACACACACACACACACACACACACACACACACACACACACACACACACACACACACATATATATATAAAATATATATATATATATATATATATATATATATATATATATATATAAACATAAGTATAAATATAAACACACACACACACACACACACACAGACACACACACATATATATGTGTGTATATATACACGCACATACACATGTATATGTATATATATATATAGTCCACACATATATATATGTATATATAGGTATATATATATTTGGAAATCTATGTGTATGCATATATTATATATATTTAAGTCTTATTATGTATGTATTCACACACACATACACACACATATATACATTATATATATATATATATATATATATATATATATATATATATATATATATATATATATATATATATATATATATATATATATATATACATGCACACACACATATATACACTCACAGTATAAATATCTATGCACATGAACACACACACACATACACACAAACATATATATACATATATATGTATATATACATATATATTCACATAACATGCACATCTATATACACATACACATTTAAGTGTGTATACAGCACACACACACACACACACATATGAGTGTTTGTGCGTATGGGAAGAACAAGAAAACACACGCGTTTTCTTTTCCTTCCCTTCGTTGTAGTATTTGAATGTGTACGTGTCTACACATTTACACACACATATATTTATAGATACATATACATTTATATATTTAAATACATATATTAATGTATATACATACATATGCATATGGTATATATATATATATATATATATATATATATATATATATATATATATATATATATAAATACATACATACACACATATACAAAGTAGACCCTTTCACTTGGATATGTATGTATAGATATATAATCACACTTATGTTTCGTAGAATGTCTGTACATAGGCGCAAGTATGCGTAACACTTCTAGTATGTATACAATTTTACATACTGCAATTGCGCCCAGATAAAATATGAGAATGTTGGGGGTAATCATCTATGAACCTTAAACTTAATTTAATTTCTCTCACCAGATAGTCCTCTGACAACACACCGATATCACAACCATGTGTGACGAGGAAGACGCGTGTGCCCTCGTGTGCGACAATGGTTCCGGCATGGTCAAGGCCGGTTTCGCCGGAGACGACGCCCCTCGTGCCGTCTTCCCCTCCATCGTCGGCCGTGCCCGTCACCAGGGTGTGATGGTCGGTATGGGTCAGAAGGACGCCTACGTCGGTGATGAGGCCCAGAGCAAGCGTGGTATCCTCACTCTCAAGTATCCCATTGAACACGGTATCATCACCAACTGGGATGATATGGAGAAGATCTGGTACCACACCTTCTACAATGAGCTCCGTGTTGCCCCTGAAGAGTCTCCCACACTTCTCACTGAGGCTCCCCTCAACCCCAAGGCCAACCGTGAGAAGATGACTCAGATCATGTTTGAGTCCTTCAGCCTTCCTGCCATGTACGTGACCATCCAGGCTGTGCTTTCCCTGTACGCCTCTGGTCGTACCACTGGTCAGGTTTGCGACTCTGGTGATGGCGTCACCCACATGGTTCCCGTTTATGAAGGTTTCGCTCTTCCTCATGCTATCCTTCGTGTTGACTTGGCTGGTCGTGACCTTACCAACTACCTGATGAAGATCATGACTGAACGTGGCTACTCCTTCACCACCACCGCTGAACGTGAAATCGTTCGTGACATCAAGGAGAAGCTTTGCTACATCGCCCTTGATTTCGAAGGTGAGATGAACGTCGCTGCTGCTTCTTCCTCCCTGGACAAGTCCTACGAGCTTCCTGACGGTCAGGTCATCACTATCGGTAACGAGCGTTTCCGTTGCCCTGAGGCTCTGTTCCAGCCTTCCTTCCTTGGTATGGAATCTGCTGGTGTTCAGGAAACCGTCCACAGTTCAATCATGAGGTGCGACATTGACATCAGGAAGGATCTGTTCGCCAATATTGTGTTGTCTGGAGGTACCACCATGTATCCTGGTATCGCTGACCGTATGCAGAAGGAAATCACAACTCTTGCTCCTTCCACTATCAAGATCAAGATCATTGCTCCTCCCGAGCGTAAATACTCCGTGTGGATCGGTGGTTCCATCCTGGCCTCTCTGTCCACCTTCCAGGCTATGTGGATCACCAAGGAGGAATACGATGAATCCGGCCCCGGCATTGTTCACCGCAAATGCTTCTAAATCAAAAGTCTTTATTTTAATACACGCTTACATGATCTCTGGTTATCAGAAAATATGATTAATAAAATTAATATATTCGTGGTTTTTATTAAGAATATCCAATTAAAATGCCAAGAAATGGGTGATGAAAAGTAGTTATAAGTATACTTGGTGAATGATAAAACCAACGACCCACATTCAGGTAAAGGAGCATATGGAACATGATAGGCTAAAACATTTTACATGTAAACATTGTAAGACTACTATACTAAGCTCATTTCAAGAATCTACTCAAATAACTATTAGGAATACAGATAAGCAATATATAATTCCACCTTACATTTTTTTTCTGTGAAAGAAAGAAAGAAAGAAAGAAAGAAAGAAAGAAAGAAAAAGAATGAAAGAAAGAAAAAAAATATATATACATACACACACACTTATTCACACGCCTTTCCTTTGCTGTTGTTAAACAGATAGAGAAAGATTACTTGACAAGATACGAGTTTACAATCTACTTGTCATTTTTTAAAATTAATCATAAATAATAAATACAGACTATTCAGCTTGAAATTTGTACTTTGTTAATAAAACTGAACATAAACGGTAACAGCTGATTGTCTATGTCCCAGCGTAGAGATTCTGATAGTTACACCACATAATTATATATATATATATATATATATATATATATATATATATATATATATATATATATATATATATATATATATATATATATATAGAGAGAGAGAGAGAGAGAGAGAGAGAGAGAGAGAGAGATAAAGAAATAATAGATGAATAATATATATTTATATCTATGTATATATGCTTATATATGATATATATATGATATATACATACACACAAATAAATGTGAAGATAAATAGTACATACATTTATATTTATGTTTATATATTTATATATATACATATAGAGATAAATATACAGATAAATAGTGTTTACATATATATAATATATGTAAATATATATTATGTATAGACAGATTGTATATATTATATATTATATACATATAATACACACACACACATACACATATGTGTGCTTATATATATATATATATATATATATATATATATATATATATATATATATATATATATATATATATATATATATATATATATATATATATATATATATGCTTGTGTGTGTGTGTTTGTTTCTGTATGTATGTATAGACACAAACACATATGAACAGGATTGCTATATTATGATTAAATCAAAACCACAGAGATGGTTGTCATTTCTTCCGAGGGTATGCAGCGAAAAGTTACGTCGTCTCGTGGATCTACATTTTGTTTAGCCTAACAGGAAATGCATAAGCAGTTACATATCTTTATTCATATGCTTTGCTACACATGGTAAATTCCGGATGAGCTGATCAATCAGTATAGCCAGAGTAACAGAGAATAATTTGGAACATTTCGACTAAAATTGGTATGTGAGTGAACTCTGTCTCAAAAACTAAAATTAGTTTTATAATGCTTCAACGTTTTCTGTTAATCATTTACGTATAGCGTGACTGTGAAACACACACACACACACACACACACACACACACACATATACACACATACATACATACATGCACACACACACACACACACACACACACACACATATGTATATATATAAATCCCGAAAATATGTTCTATGTTCTGAAAAATACTTTTAATTGAACTAAAGCACCTTAGATCAAATTAATTACAGTGGCTACTCGAATGCAATATATTCAGCAGAGAATATAAAATCCGGAACAAAGTTTACAATGCCACTGGCGGTCGCACAAGCATTTTTGATTACTGAGAACAAGATCTGCATTTGTGTCAAGAAAATAAGTATCTAAGGGAATCATGTTAACTACAATTACTTATTCCTTATAGTTGCAACTTATTGCTGCTAGCACTGTATCTAGCTCCTTTGGCATTTGCAACTTTTCTTAATAATATTTTTTGGTGCAATTGCCTTTTAGACTTTTAACGTTCTAGAAGAATAAAATGCATCGGTTTCATTTTCCGCTACTGGTTCAGAATATATATATATATATATATATATATATATATATATATATATATATATATATATATATATATATATTGTATATGTGGGGGGATGTTGTGTTTTTATTTGTGTTTTGCTTCGCATAAAATTACAGGACAAAATATCAAACCGACTACTATTAACCGACAATAATACAAACTGTAAGAATTTACTAAACAAAAGTGTATTTCACTTTCATAAATAATATTCGCATTAACCAGAAAAAAAATGTGGGCTTCCCATCTTGGAAATTATTACAATCTTAATTACAATGCAAAAGGCAAGACTGCACTCCAAACCTATTCTATTGTCTTTATCATCAGGCCTGACATCAGTATTTGTAGATGTGTAAGTGACAATTCACTAATAATCTTTTATGCACTTTTAACATGACCTCATGTCAGATATGTTATTTTTGATCATCTTAATTCTTGGCCTTGTACAGCATACATTTTTTATATATATATTATCAGTTTACGGACTATGCCCATGTCACTATGTATGTATACACGGCAAAAAAAGTATAGGTGCGCAGGGGTCCAATGCCTACCGTAAACATTATAGAACCGCTGGTGTTGTCGGGGGGTTGGCATGCCTGGATGTGGTTTGCT
>NC_051424.1:8364482-8369482 GCF_015228065.2 Penaeus monodon | reverse complement strand
AACATGGAAGTCTCCTTTATGTGATACATAAAGGAATATGAATTTTTAATAAAATTTGTGACTGAAGCTGCTTTTTCCTTTAACCATCAGCTGTTTATCAACTCGAGTAGGAAATTACTTAATGTTTGCTTAGCTGTTTTTAACCTTTCGTATACAGAGTTGGTGTTTAACACTTACAGTCTCTAACACGATTTCAACATGAGTAATATCAAATATTTAATCTATCTGATATAAATAATTTAGATTTGTTTTTTTTAACGCTTATAGTCTCTAAGATTTCATATTAGAAAAACTGATTCTATCCAGCTGCAAATGAAGTTACAAAATCATGCAAATGACTCTGTAAAAAACTGAATCCACGACAAGAGTGAGGGCGAAATGTAAACGGACCATAGAGTAAACTAGCCCACGTATGTGAGACATAATAGCGTCTCTTTTATCTCCTGCGTCCTAAGTGACATTTCCTTCGAACAAAGGCTAATTACCATATTCACTTTCCTCCACATATTTTCTTTAGAATTTGGTGCCCTGGCTCTCAGAGCAATAACAAATATGTCAAGCTTATTCCATATCCTATCTCACTGTAATAATCTGTAATAACGCTAAAATGTCGAATCCTACTTAGGGCATGGAATTTTTTGTTTGTTTTTTGTTTGGTTTGGATTCCATTTGATACAATGGATATTCTTGGTGTGACATACTGTCTGCTTGATTTTGCTCACGTGTGTCAGCTGCTGCTGACTCGGCGGAACCGAGTCCTTGCCCGCCGTGGTGCCCAGCCACAGCAGTAACCTCCAGGCGACAGTTGCAACTTCTCGCGCCTGGGCGGGGCGCGAACCGCCGACCCCTCGGATGAGAGGCCGACACGTTACCACTGTACTAGCCCGGAGGCTAATAGGAAGTACCTATTAATCAGCAATATTTCAACGGGCATGATGTACACACACTTAACACAACATATATAATTGTCCAACACACACACACACACACACACACACACACACACACACACACACACACACACACACACACACACACACACGTATATTGTACATATGTATATATATATATATATATATATATATATATATATATATATATATATATATATATATATATATATATATGTATATATATATAGCGTATTTATAAAGCTATATGTGTTTGCCAGTTTGTTTATTCTTGTATGCTTTTATATTTGTGTATGCATATGCATTATTCCAGGTAAGTTTGTGTTTGTTTATGCGAATGTGTTTACATTTGTGTATCTTTGGTTCATTTCCACCTTTCCAAATGTTCACTTCTTTGTATATGCATGTATTTTTGTGTGAGCGCGTACACATGTTAATAAAAAAGACTTCGAGAGTGTATGTGGATTTTTTTCTCTCTCTCTCTGTCTCTTCCGCGTGCACATCACGAATTAATTCGATCCGTCTGTCTAACTCAGTAACAAATCCCAACGATTTGTCCAGTCGTATCTCCCCTAGTTCTTTATTTCCGGACTTTTGGCACAGGGCCCAATTTGATCAACCCTTTCAGTGCCACCCTTCACCTTAAGAGCGAGAAGAATCAGCTGTTTTTATATTCATATCTATAAACATTTCCGCCTGTTTTTTTTGTTTTTTTTTTGTTTTTGCAATACCAGTGGCATTTGCCCGAACTTAAGCTTTCCGGACTCGGTCTATTGCATATCTACTGATGGCATGCAGAAATTATCTCAGTCATATACTTGTCTGTTGCATTAATCTCCCAACGAATACGTGTGAAAAGTAAGCTTGATGTTACTATGTGGAGACCACCGCTAAAGACTAAAGCAAAAGGTGCGGAAGGATCATGAGAAGCGTTATTTTCGCCAAAATTCACATACAGAAGACAACATTAATGGAAATGATTAATTAAACAATTTAGGTAAATGTGTAATACAAAAATGTCGATTACATATCTTACATTCTGGATTCATTAATTCCTTTTCACATCTCAGTCTACATATGCTTAATGTGTTTAATAAAATCAAAATATAGTCACCTGCATTGGCTGGAATATTCAGAGCTATCGAAAGACAATTTATTATATGAAAACTTTATGTAATGAAATGTTAATCGACTGTATTACCACCATTCAGATGTATACATTGCAACAAAGTGCCTTTTCTATACATATGATTAACTTATAGAGACACATGTAGAAATAAACATATGAGTATTATATAGCTGTTCACGTCTGACAGTGGCAACGACAATCATCTTCATAATGATGATAATCATGATCATGATGGCGAGATAACAGTGATAATGATAATACCAATGATGATAATATAGGACAGCGATAACAAATATTATTATATAATAATGATACATATGATGATATAATGATTTATCATCCGAACAAATAGGATGTTTCACTCTTATCGGAACAGACTAACATCTATTCTAGTTACCTAAGCTATGAATTTCACTACTTTTAAATCATTTGAATCCTACTCCAACTTAACACCGTGATTAACGATTGCAATAATTAAATCAAACTGTCACTCACCGTAGCGATAAAAGACAAAACCAACACGACAGTGAAGAATTCACCGCTACCATATTACTCGCGGAATGACATTAACCTACAGCGAATGGGGGATAAAATAACATACTATAATTAGGAAAGAGGATTCATTTGCCGTTGATGTTTACCTGCCCTGACATTTGGCGAGGCTGCAAATTCTCGCCGGTAGCACCCGTAGTGAACCGTATAAAGGGGCCGATATCAAGGAAGCTCTGACCAGTCGTACTTAGACTCACTAAGGGGTAAGTGATATCTGTGTTGTAGAATTCCTACGGCTGTATAATCGTGCGTGCTATGCGTGTGCCAAATGTAAATGGTTGACTATGTGATATGTTATAGCGCATTATCAAGAAAGTTTAATGTGAATACGCGTATACCAAAAGAAATTATTCGAAAATATAATGACAGTGATATAGCTTTTAATATTATGCTTATCTTAATATATATATATATTATATATATATATATATATATATATATATATATATATTATAATTTTATATATATTATATAATATTATATATATATATTAATGATATATAATTTAATATATACTATATATTAAGTAAATTGTATAAATTTATGATATTCATCATCTATGCATAATATTAATTTAAAATACTATAATTCGTGGAATATGTCAAAGATTCACATCTGTGAACGTGAGAATCAAGCATTTAATGCAAATAATCATTTATGATATCATTTCTATTGCCAATATAATTTATAAATGAAAATTACTGAATTCGTAGAAAGCAAGCATGTCAAAAGATCAGTCTTGTTATGACCACAACGAATTTTCAAAACTTAATGCTTTAATTAATCTGCATGATATAAAAACACTGCACTTTAAGGCTCTTTACAAAACAGTATATCAACTTTATGGATACTGATGTGATTTTTATCTCCCAGTAATACACTGTCCCCTGCACCATCACGATGTGTGACGACGAAGACACCTGTGCGCTCGTGTGCGACAATGGCTCCGGCATGGTCAAGGCCGGTTTCGCCGGAGACGACGCCCCTCGTGCCGTCTTCCCCTCCATCGTCGGTCGTGCTCGTCATCAGGGTGTGATGGTCGGTATGGGTCAGAAGGACGCCTACGTCGGTGATGAGGCCCAGAGCAAGCGTGGTATCCTCACCCTCAAGTACCCCATTGAGCACGGTATCATCACCAACTGGGATGACATGGAGAAGATCTGGTACCACACCTTCTACAATGAACTCCGTATTGCCCCTGAGGAGTCCCCCACACTTCTCACTGAGGCTCCCCTCAACCCCAAGGCCAACCGTGAGAAGATGACTCAGATCATGTTTGAGTCCTTTAGCCTTCCTGCCACATACATTACCATCCAGGCTGTCCTTTCCCTGTACGCCTCTGGTCGTACCACTGGTCAGGTTTGCGACTCTGGTGATGGTGTGACTCACATGGTCCCCGTCTATGAAGGTTTCGCTCTTCCTCATGCTATCCTTCGTCTGGATCTTGCTGGTCGTGACCTTACCAACTACTTGATGAAAATCATGACTGAGCGTGGCTACTCTTTCACCACCACCGCTGAACGTGAAATCGTCCGTGACATCAAGGAGAAGCTTTGTTACATTGCCCTTGACTTCGAGAGTGAGATGAACGTCGCTGCTGCTTCCTCCTCCCTGGACAAGTCCTACGAACTTCCTGATGGTCAGGTCATCACCATCGGTAACGAGCGTTTCCGTGCTCCCGAGGCTCTGTTCCAGCCTTCCTTCCTTGGTATGGAAGCTGCTGGTGTCCAGGAGACCGTCCACAGTTCCATCATGAGGTGCGACATTGATATCAGGAAGGATCTGTTCGCTAACATCGTCATGTCTGGTGGTACCACCATGTATCCTGGTATTGGCGATCGCATGCAGAAAGAAATCACTGCCCTTGCTCCTTCCACCATCAAGATCAAGATTATTGCTCCTCCTGAGCGTAAATACTCCGTGTGGATCGGCGGTTCCATCCTGGCCTCTCTGTCCACCTTCCAGGCCATGTGGATCACAAAGGATGAATACGATGAGTCTGGCCCCGGCATTGTCCACCGCAAGTGCTTCTAAATTAATTTACTACGAATAGAATGTTCAATATGATTCGTTATTAAAGTACAATTATAGTGCATATTCTTGTATATTTACTGTAGCCACCGTTGGGGGTGGATCTTAAGATAAGACCATGATGATTGGAAAGAAATGAAACAAACAGAAGAATCTGGTCGATTTTCCAATGAAATAAACTTGGGGAAAAGTAAATAACCATAAATAAAATTGGAAGATAAGAAAGCTGTCTTTTATTTAAAAATACCTAGTCTAACTATATAAGCTGAATGAAGTAAACAACAAATGGGAGAGTAGCAAAATAAAAAGACAATTTCACAATAAAGATTAAAAACTGAATCCCAGTGAAACCTATAAAAAAATATGATGAACGACAT
>NC_051424.1:8351982-8359482 GCF_015228065.2 Penaeus monodon | reverse complement strand
TATGAATAACCAAAATGAAATAAATATACACAAAAACAATAAAAGAATAGCGACAGCGAAACAACAAAAATACACATTCATCCGGTTGAATTTCCATACCAATAGCCCTTTTTCTTTACTTGATACAAGACCAAAAATGTTCCTAATTCATAAGGATATTATTATGTTACACTTCTAATATTTTGAATTAGCTAATATCTGAGACATTGAATGATAGTTCTTTGCTTTTCTAGAATTTATATACAGAAAAAAAATGTATCCTGACAAAGAGAAAATTGACATTCAAAGTTAGAAGTAACCCTCTCACACTTCACGTTCGAATCCGCTAAACGTCTCCATAATTCATATAAAAATATACTTTACGACCAATTGTGATAAAAACTTATTCAGCTTATCTGTCTTTTAACGGCAGGAGATTCTGTACATTCCTTTCAATTTGTTTCAAAGGGAATAATCAACGTCCACAGTTATCACATTAGTGATAAAAAGGGCGATCCTTTTTGTTTATTGACATTAGCGATGACAAAAAAAAAATATTGTTGAATATTACTAAATAATATGATTTACAGATAGAGGACTATGAGGAGCAATTATGATACAACACTGGGTACTTCAGTTCATATCATACTTGCTTTAACTTGACGTAATACTTTACAAACACATGGAAATATTTTTATATGATCCGACTGACAATGATTTTCACTTATATTAATTGATTTCGACTCCATTACATAATTTTTATACCTTGGAAATAAGAGAAGTTGACAGCGAATGCTGCTGCTGCTAATCTTTACAACTTTGAAACTCGAGATGCCATTAATAGACAAATATATGGTCATGTCTGCGCCACTACCTTACTGATAGCTCAGATAACGCATGCTTGAAATATATACCTTAGATTAGTTATTACTACCAGCGAAAATTAGCTATATCGAGCAAATTTTTGTTTGCTTGAAAATGTCAAATTTAGATTCTTGATAAGATTTATTTACGGTTGGAGGCTATCAAGCATATGTTGTGATGTCAAGTAAGGCCGCAGAATCGTAAAGTTCACCATCTAGATATTAATCCACATACTAATCTCTGTCGTAAACAGAGACGCGTTCAATGGCGGATCAAATGACATCGTTAAATCCTACTTGATCCACTAGCATCTTGCCTTAGAAGCCGACTACAGGAACGGGATGTAACAAACACCAGTGTTGGCTGACCATGGGTCTGCCGCGAGCTGATTGTTTGTTGCCTACGAATAGTTATAATAGTATATTGCTATGTTTTCATATGAAAGGGGGGAATATATCTGGGACTCTTGGGTTAGACTGACAGCGTGTCAACAGAGGATGAATCCTACTTCATAGGTATGGTTTAGGTGAACGAGCGATTCTAGGACATTTACTTTGCGGACAATAGCTTGTGGACAGCAACTGGCGGACAAAAAAAGTGCGGGGATTAGCTGGCGGATGTAGCGCGGGCAGTACCTCGTGGCGGTCACATCAAAGCCAAAGTCACCTAAGGACAGCCGACTGATACTTCACGCTACTCGTTCTCCGCGTTTGCACAGGAGAACGTCAGGAGATGAGAGGATTGGTTTGTATGTTTTAGTTTATATGTATGTTTATATTTCCATATATCTAAATATATCTTAGAAATATATTTAGATACATGGATAAACATATTCTGTATATGTATATGTATATAGGATTGGTTTGTAACGTATGTTTATATTTCCATATGTCTAAATATATTTTAGAAATATATTTAGATATATGGATAAACATATTCTGTATATATATTTAGATGTATGTTTACAAATATTTTATATATGTATTTAGATGTATGTTTACACACATTTTTGATATAATTAGACATGTGTTTACATATTCTAGAAGTGTATTCATGTAGGTATTTACATACAATTTAGATATATATTTAGATATTTGTTTACATATTTTAGATATATATTTAGGTAAATGTTTTCATCATATTTTAGACATATAGATATATGTTTCACACCGTTTTTACCAATCATCATGGAAATGGTGTAATTGGTTCTAATACCCATGACCATTATCTTTTGATCATTCATTATTGATAATAGTAATACTGCTAATAATTATTATAATAATGATAATAATAATGGCGTTAACAATAGTACTCTTAATAGCAATAACAATGGTAATAATAATGATACTGATAGTGATGATGATAATAATAATGATAATAATAACAATAATTGAAATTAAAACTATGATAATAATGATTTTAATGATAATGATAATTATAATTATGATAATGATCATTACAATGATAATGGTAACAACTAATAATAATGATGATGATGACAGCAAAGATAATAACTATATTAATGATAACGATAATAATGATAATGATTATAATAACAATGGTAATAGTGATAATTATAATAATAACGATAATTATGATAATTATAGTATTAATGATAACAGCAACGACAACAACAATAATAATGATGATAATAATAATAATAATAATAATAATAATAATAATAATAATAATAATAATAATAATAATAATAATAATAATAATAATAACAACAACAACAACAATAACAACAACAACATTAATAATAGAAATAATGATAAATGTAATAATGATAATAATAATAATAATAATGGTAATGATAACAGCAATAATAATAGTAGTAATGACAAGGGCAATAACGATAATAATATTGAAACAATCATGGCAATAATGATAATAATAATAATAATAATAATAATAATATAATGACGATGATGATAATGGTAATAATAAAAATGATAATGATAATAATAATAATAATAATAATAATAATAATAATAATAATAATAATAATAATAATAATAATAATAATAATAATAATAAAATAAATAATGATAATGATGAAAATGATGAAAATGATGAAAATAAATTTAATGATAATAATGGCAGTAATGATAATGATAATGATAAGATAATAAAGATAATAATGATAATGATAATGATGATAATAATGTTAATGATAATAATGATAACAATAATAATGATGATAATGATCATTATCATTATTGTTATAATAATAATAATAATAATAATAATAATAATATAATATATTATTATTATTACTATTATCATACTATTATTATTTATATTATTATTATTATTATTACTATTATTGTTATTATTATTATTATTATCCTCATCATTACCTTGTTATTGTCATAATAGTGGTAGTAGTATAGTAATAATATACTACTACTACTACAACTACTACTACTACTACTACTAATAACAACAACAACAATTATAATAATAATAATAATAATAATAATAATAATAATAATAATAATAATAATTATTATTATTATTATTATTATCATTATTATAATTTTTATCATTATCGTTATTGTTATTATTATCATTATTATTATTGTTATTATTATTATCATTATCATCATTATCATTTTATTCTGGGTATTATTATTATCATTAATGATGTTGTTAATATCATCTTTATCATCATTATTAATACTGTTGTCGTTGTTATAAATTTTACTATCATTATTATTACTGTTATCATCATCGTTATTATTAATATTAATATCTTTTTTACTTGTTCTTATTATTATCATTATCCCTATTATTTTTATTGTATCATTATCATTTTGTTATTGTTGTTATTATTATCATTATTATTATCACTGTTATTATCATTATTTCTGTTAGTATTATTACTATGATTATCATTACCATTATCATTATCACCGTTATCATTATCATCCTTATCATCATCATCATTATAGATGATATAAGTATTATCATCATTATTATTAGTGTTATTATCATCATTGTTATTACCATTATTATTATCATTATCATCATTTTATCATCTTTGTTATTATTATTATTATTATTGTATCATTATTACCACTATAATTGTTATTATCATCGTTACCATTATCATCATTATTATCATCATCATTATTATTACACTCCAAACATTGATGCTTTCCTGTTCAAAACGCGCACGCGGATGTCGTAAGGTGTCAGTCATGTGATTTCAAATAACTTCGGTTTTGATATGACTACTGAATGGTATTGCCTGCACCATATAGATAATGCCAGTAAGATTTATTGCCCTTTCAGTGTTATAAGTTTGCCAGATATTAACCACAAGCTAAAGTCCGCAAAAGCAAGCATCATTGCACTGCATGTACATTATCGTGTGGAGATATTAGCTTGTGGACAGTACCTGGCGAACGTATGAGGTTGAACGGAAAAAATATTGTACGGAAGGGGCACGGACAGTACCTCATCAAAGTATCATATCCAAAAAATCATATCAAAGCCAAGGTCATTCGAAAACAGCCGAATGACACCTGACGACATAGAACCCGTGAAGTGTATGTAAACATCTGCAAGTACTAGGTCTTGTGTGGGAATGTTTGTCCAGGAGAGTGTGAAGACATGATAATATCGAATCAGGGTGTAATGTAGGTTTTAGATTTAGAAATATATTTCACGTTTCATTTTACGATCCATCAAAACAGTTGATTCGAAAATTGTTATTTTGGTAATTTGATAACAATAATGATAATAGAAATGATAATGACAATGATGATAATAATAATAATGATAATGATAGTAATTGTAGTAATAATAATAATGATAATATTAATAATGATAATGATAATAATAATAATAATAATAATAATAATAATAATAATAATAATAATAATAAATGATAATAACAACAACAGCAACAACAACAATAACAATAATAATAATAATAATAATAATAATAATGATAATGGTGATGATATTGATGATGAATGGTGATGATATTGATGATGATGTGATGATGATGATGATGGTGATGAACATATGAACCTGTATAATGAGCATGGAGCAGATATATGAACACGCATATAATTGATTAATGGAAATTAAATTAGATTAATGAAAATGGTAAGTGAATGGATGATCTAATGTGAGGACATTGCCAATAAATATATTTGATGATAATTAATCAAAAACGGAGTTGAAAACGAGCGGCCAGAGCTACCTTCCAGTTTCAACGTAGACTATTATATTAATGGGACGTTGGGCACACACGACCAGACGACAACACTACAATCTTCATTATCCTCAATATCATCAATACCATCACTGTCATCAATATTTTTATTATCATTAATGTCTTCATTATCATCATTATCATAATCATCAGTATTATCATCATCCATATTATTATTATGATTAAAATAATTATTGTTACTGCTTTCAGATATATATATCGATTTCATAAGCTGTGTGTGCATGCTTATGCATACACACGCATATCTGTAGTTATATATAAATACAGTATATGTACGCATAGTCGCACACATATGTGTAAATATATACATAATGCATACATACAAATATATATATATATATATATATATATATATATATATATATATATATATATATTATATATATTTATATATATAAATAAATAGATAGATAAATATATATATATATATATATATATATATATATATATATATATATATATATATATATATATTTAAATGTGTATTAAATTATATAAAGGCATAATGCACATAAAAAGTACTATTTTATTTTCTTACATTTCAGATAACCAGGGTTTATGAAGACAAATGGAAATTAGAAGCACTTGCGATGGACGATTCCAGGACCGGATTCGTCGTACTCGTCCTTGGTGATCCACATGGATTGGAAGGTGGACAGGGAGGCCAAGATGGAACCGCCGATCCACACAGAGTACTTGCGCTCAGGAGGAGCAATGATCTTGATCTTAAGAGTAGAAGGAGCCAAGGCAGTGATTTCCTTCTGCATGCGGTCAGCAATACCAGGGTACATGGTGGTACCTCCAGACATGACGATGTTGGCGAACAGATCCTTCCTGATATCAATGTCGCACCTCATGATTGATTGATATACAGTCTCCTGAACACCAGCAGATTCCATACCAAGGAAGGAAGGCTGGAAAGAGATTCGGAGCACGGAAGCGCTCGTTGCCAATGGTGATGACCTGACCGTCAGGAAGCTCGTAGGATTTGTCTAAGGAGGAAGAAGCAGCAGAACGTTCATCTCACTCTCGAAGTCAAGGGCGATGTAGCAAAGCTTCTCCTTGATTCACGACGATTTCACGTTCAGCAGTGGTGGTGAAGGAGTACCACGTTCAGTCCATGATCTTCATCAGGTAGTTGGTAAGGCACGACCAGCAGATCCAGACGAAGATAGCATGAGGAAGAGCGAAACCTTCATAGACAGGGACCACGTGGGTGACCCCATCACCAGAGTCGCAACCTGACCAGTGGTACGACCAGAGGCGTACAGGGAGAGCACAGCTGGATTGTAATGTATGTGGCAGGAAGGCTGAAGGATTCGAACATGATCTGAGTCTCTTCTCACGTTGCCTTGGGGTTGAGGGAGCCTCAGTGAGAGTGTGGGGACTCTTCAGGGCAATGCGGAGCTCATTGTAGAAGGGTGTGTACCAGATCTTCTCCATATCATCCCAGTTGGTGATGATACCGTGTTCAATGGGGTACTTGAGGGTAAGGATACCACGCTTGCTCTGGGCATTCATCACCAACGTAGGCGTCCTTCTGACCCATACCGACCATCACACCCTGGTGACGGGCACGACCGACGATGGAGGGAAGACGGCACGAGGGGCGTCATCACCGGCAAAGCCGGCCTGACCATAGCCGGAGCCTTGTCGCAGACGAGCGCACACTGGTCTTCGTCGTCACACATGCGAATGTGTGTTGATACGATGTCAGAAGTTTTGCCTGAAATTTTAATAAAAACACGTGAATACTAAGATATGTAATTATCAAATGATAATGATTTTTCCAGCTTGTTCACAATGAATCCTCGATACTGTTCTAATACACACACACACACACACACACACACACACACACACACCTATATATATAGACACATATGTGTGTGTGTGCGCGTGGTATGGTTTTTTTGTTTTTGTGTTGTATTTAGTGTTAATGTAGATTCTACATAATTCAATCTTGGAGCTGTTATTTCCTATCATTTATACACCCGCACTCAAACCGAATGTATAAAGTATTTGATAATGAATTCGAACATTTCACTGAAAGAGGTAATACAGAATATTGTCTGCACACCAAGTTGACACAATTTCCTTATTCACAAAGAGAGACTGATATTTCACGAAAATGTTTTTATTTTTTCTAGACGCAACATAAACCTTTTTGCTTGTGTGCCACTGAATTGTTGAAAGACACTACGAAAGAGCGCTCGGCTTCCGCTTAGATTTCACAACCCTTACCACAAGGAGTCTGGATAGACTACAATGCAGAGGATTCTTGTTCCCTTATATACACGGTCTCAGACAATTCGACTTACCAAGAATGTGAAATCGAGCCAAGCGGTAACACTACAATTACCGCGTATCCTGTTGGCTAATAGTTTGGCAGTTGTACAATATAT
>NC_051424.1:8311982-8341982 GCF_015228065.2 Penaeus monodon | reverse complement strand
TATCCTAAATTTTGAATGTAGCATCACATGACTGCATATCAAATGTAGCAATGCCTTTCCACGCCCAAGCTGTACGCCGGCGTGGCAGATGAGTAGATAAACGACTGTGTAATTGTTCCTTTCCTTTAATTGATATAGTATTTATCATAATAATGTTATAGCCTAAAATTGAAATGTAATACCATTATATGTTATAACCATGCATCAAATGTACCACAGCTTGCCCACGCCTGTGCAGTTAGCCAGGGTGGTAAATAAAGGACTAAACTAATCACCCTATCCTCATTTCTCTGAATCATCAATAAACTGAAACGCGGCGCACTTATTGCGAGTAGAAAATCATGCAGTGTGTTATCTGCTCTTCTAACAAACTCACCTCAAACTAATTTATATACATATATTTTTGTATTGACATAATCTATATCGCAAATTGTAAATGACAATTGTACTGACAGGCGCCCTGCTTCCATTTCTTCAGATGCAACAGCTTCTTGAAATCGCTATTTTAATAAACTTGATAAAAAAAAGCATCAGTCTTTCGGGATCCCTTGTTAGCCAAGTATATAGTATAGGAATGTACTGCACTCAATTACAGTTGGAGACATTTGGCAGTGCGTTGATGCCGCAACGCTGTTTCATCCTGTAAGTCCCAGAAAATAACTTACCGTTGTGGCATTACATTTTCTTTGTTTTACCGCGATTTTTCTTTTAAATCCAAGAAAAAAACAACCTGAGGAGATGTGATCAAAGCGGAACACAAATATTTGCCGTATTTTCCCTTACAACATGCAGTTGCCAAATTAACCTAGTATATCATCTAAGACAATGATACCCATACCTTTTCCCTAGCATTCCTTGGCACCACGCACTTCTTTGGTATTTATTGATTATGGAAATGCCAAAACAAGTAATCTAGTAAACGAGCGTACACAAATCACAAATGAAAGAACGTAATAAAATATTCTGTTTCTAGTAATATCAAAGGGAAAATTTGCATCTCACGTGCAGTGAATGAGCTAGGCGCAAGGACATCAGGTTCCCAGCGTCATGCTTGAGATGCTTAAAGAATTATTCTTATATAAAATACTTTTTTTTAGAGGCCAGTCGGAGCCTCTTTGCTAGTTATGCTATAGGCAAGAAATTACATCTTGCCTTTGTCCCAGATTGCATGGCAGACGTGATTTCTCTCTTTCTCTCTTTCTCTCTCTCTCCCCTCTCTTCTCTCTCTCTCTCCTCTCTCTCTCTCTCCTCTCTCTCTATATTCTCTACTATATATATATATATATATATATATATATATATATCATATCATATCATATATCATATCATATCATTTGTAACAAAACAATCTTGATCTTAAGTGGAGTGAATGTACGGTCTTCCTCCACCATTCCCGCCTCTCCATTGCTGACATCTAAAATCAGCTCTATGCAGTTCCCCAGGTGTACAAAACACCCTCGAAGGTCATCGCCTGGCATGCTCTTCCCGTCTGATTCAGTGAGGCTCGGAAACTGAAATAGCTCTCTACGGGAAATGCTACGCGTGTATAATTGTAACCTGGATAGAAACGTAGACGACCTGATGTAACTCTGATAAGGTTAACATCTTTTTCTTGTAGTTGTAAATTAGCTTCAATGTCATTTTTGGTATTTCATTACAGAGAACAGAAGTGGACTGGTGAAATGACAAACGTTCAAAATCTCCAAATGACAAAGTAGATCTGCTGAAACTGTCGGAAACCAGGGGGTTGTGTATTGATTTTTATTCATTGTTAACATGACGGTGCTCAGTAATCGTCGTCGACCAAACGAGAAAGACAAAACGAAAATGGTAACAAATAACAAATACAAGACCATGTAAATCACAGCAAATCCCAATAGAGAACCATACAGAAATACCGGCTTCAGGGCACAGATTAAAATAGAACGAACATCTTTTACGTTAATTAAATTTTTGCAAAGTCTATTTTTCTTCATTTGGACATTTTCACTACCAACAGGAGACAGTACCGCTCACTTAGGGAACCACAGATCTAAGACCTAGGGCGTGGAGGAAATGAATCATAATAATTACACGAGTAAAGTTGCATAATATCGTAGCCTCCCTCCACCCTAAAAAAAAAAAATGCAAACGCGTGGAACTTAAAATTTTGGTTGTAAAGATAAAACTCGAAAATAAGCAGTTAGTGGAATGACTGACTAAAAATATTCAAAGGATCAGTGACTGAATGAGATCTTGGTTTCTATCAAATACGGGTTAAAATCAGTTCATAATTCTATATATTTCTTTAACCTGCTGACGTCATTTCATATATTGATGTACAGGAAAAACAACAAAACAATCCAAGATTAGAACTAATTTTTAAGGACATATGAACAACTCTGATATTATTCGCAGTTATATACGGACATCGTTCCGTAATTATCGCTGTTCTAATAAACAGTAGATTCTTCCAAATAATATTTCATATACAACACGTAGCCTGTAATTCTAAATCACCAAAATACAATTCTCTAAGGGGCCCTCTTATGAATATACTAATTTTTTTAAAGGCTTCGGAAGAGGATATGTATAAGGGACATGTGCTTATTAATTCACGATTGAAGTTATAGCTTATTCTTATGATAATTTCTTTGAGATTTTGCAGATAACTTTCGGGTGTTGCCTGCCTCGACGCAATGCAAAATGCGGATAAATGTCTTAATGCAGTATCACGTAGGTTATAGAAAGTGAAATAAAGCACCAAATAAATTGCTTCCAGTACACAGATTTACAACCATAAGAGAAACTCATAGAAATGACACGCACACATATATGCACCGCAAATGGGCGTGTAAAATAAACAAATAAAAAATAATAAACGAATAAATAGAAATAAAGCAAGTGCAAGGGGAAAACAAGGCTTAGTAACATGTGCAAACTGCAGCTGTACACTTACCTCGCCAGGGACAACATTCCACGCAGGTTATCACCGGGCAGTAATCCCTCGCCTTATGCGGTTGCCGTCATTTCAGTACAATTAGGCTACCCTGGCTCACCGCTGCATTCCTTCGCTGACGGGTTTCAGTGGTTTAGTATTTAAGGCGCTTATTGGCCTGGGAGAAGGGTAGTCAGAGACCCTCTAAACTCAGGTACGGGCTACGGTTGTGTGTGTGGTCAGTGGTAGATGGCCAAGCATGTTTTTAGTGTCCGTGGCTGGTCACTGAGCTTACGAGAAGTGAAACAAGTGTAGTGGTGCTCCCAGTGTGTTTTCGGCTGTGAGGAAGAAAAGGGGTCTTGCTTCCCAGTTGTAAGTGCATTTCATAGGAAGAAAGAAAAGAGAAAGAGAAGACAGAAAGGGAAAGGGTGATCTGGTGTTTTCTGAGTGTAAGTGGTTATCCAAAGCAGAGATAGATAGATAGATAGATAAATAGATAGAGAGAGAGAGATTAGAATGATAGATAGGGAATAGAATGAGATAGAGAATTAGAATGAGAGAGAGAGAGTGAATGAGAGAGAGAGAGAGAGAGAGAGAGAGAGAGAGAGAGAGAGAGAGGAGAGAGAGAGAGAGAGAGAGAGAGAGAGAGAGAGAGAGAGAGAGAGAGAGAGAGAGAGAGAGAGAGAAAGAGAGGGGGGAAAAGAACAAACGAGTATATGTTAGAAATGAGTTTGTGTTCCTCACCCTCATGCACGGTATCATCACCAACTGGGAGGACAGAGAGAAGATCTGGTACCATACCTTCTACAATGAACTCGTATTGAGAGAGAGAGAGAGAGAGAGAGAGAGAGAGAGAGAGAGAGAGAGAGAGAGAGGAGAGAGAGAGGAGAGAGAGAGAGAGAGAGGAGAGAGAGGAGAGAGAGAGGAAAGAAGGGAAGAAAGAGTATAGTTAGAATGAGTGACCAGAAGAATCACATGGAGGAAGAGAGAAGACTGTAAAGAGATAGAGAAGAGAGAGAGGAAGAGGAGAGAGAGAGAGAAGAGAGAGAGAGAGAGAGAGAGAGAGAGAGAGAGAGAGAGAGAGAGAGGAAAGAATAAACGAGTATATATATTAGAAATGAGTTTGTGTTCCCCACGTGCAAAGCAGTCTGCAGTGGAGAGGGAGAGAAGAGGATAGTAGGACAGAGAGAGAGAGAGAGAGAGAGAGAGAGAGAGAGAGAGAGAGAGAGAGAGAGAGAGAGAGAGAGAGAGAGAGAGAGAGAGAGAGAGAGAGAGAGAGGAGAGAGAGAGAGACATTTAGAGAGAGGAAAGAATAAACAAATATATATTAGAAATGAGAAAGTCGTATCCAAAGAAAAGAGAGGGAAGAGAATAATGGGTCAGAGAGAGATTGATAATTATAATAAAGACTGTATAAGAACATAAAGAAGGAAGTGTGTTAGAAAACAGCCGAAAGTCCTATAGAGGGAAAAGAGAAAACGAGAAAACCATTGATAAGGAGGTGAAAGAACAAAGGAAAAGGGAAAGGAGAGTGATTTATTTTTACCTACATTGTACACACCTTTACAGACCAGATTTATAAGCAGTGTTTAATGTGCATATCATTTCGTTTCAGGTAATTCCCTGCTTTTCTGACCACCACTATGTGTGACGACGAAGACCAGTGTGCGCTCGTGTGCGACAATGGCTCCGGCCTGGTAAAGGCCGGCTTCGCCGGAGACGACGCCCCTCGTGCCGTCTTCCCCTCCATCGTCGGTCGTGCCCGTCACCAGGGTGTGATGGTCGGTATGGGTCAGAAGGACGCCTACGTTGGTGATGAGGCTCAAAGCAAGCGTGGTATCCTTACCCTTAAGTACCCCATTGAACACGGTATCATCACCAACTGGGACGATATGGAGAAGATCTGGTACCACACCTTCTACAATGAACTTCGTATTGCCCCTGAGGAGTCCCCCACACTTCTCACTGAGGCTCCCCTCAACCCTAAGGCCAACCGTGAGAAGATGACTCAGATCATGTTTGAGTCTTTCACTCTTCCCGCCATGTACGTGACCATCCAGGCCGTGCTCTCCCTGTACGCCTCTGGTCGTACCACTGGTCAGGTTTGCGACTCTGGTGATGGTGTTACTCACATGGTTCCCGTCTATGAAGGTTTCGCTCTTCCTCATGCTATCCTTCGTCTCGACTTGGCTGGTCGTGACCTGACCCATTACTTGATGAAGATCATGACTGAGCGTGGCTACTCCTTCACCACCACCGCCGAACGTGAAATCGTTCGTGACATCAAGGAGAAGCTTTGCTACATCGCCCTCGACTTCGAGAGCGAGATGAACGTCGCTGCTGCTTCCTCATCCATTGATAAGTCCTACGAGCTTCCTGACGGTCAGGTCATCACTATCGGTAACGAGCGTTTCCGCTGCCCCGAAGCTCTATTCCAGCCATCCTTCCTTGGTATGGAATCTGCTGGTGTTCAGGAAACTGTCCATAACTCTATCATGAGGTGCGACATTGATATCAGGAAGGATCTGTTCGCTAACGTTGTCATGTCTGGTGGTACCACCATGTACCCTGGTATTGCTGACCGCATGCAAAAGGAAATCACAACTCTGGCTCCTTCCACCATCAAGATCAAGATTATTGCTCCTCCTGAGCGTAAATACTCCGTGTGGATCGGTGGTTCCATCCTGGCCTCCCTCTCCACCTTCCAGTCCATGTGGATCACCAAGGAAGAGTACGAGGAATCCGGTCCCGGCATCGTCCACCGTAAATGTTTCTAAGCTTTATAGATGTATGGTTTTAATAAATAATAACTGTATACATTTTGTTTGTCTTGTACGAAAGTAATGTTTTAGAAAAAAAATGTTAATACGCTTAGAAAGCAGAGTGTAGATGTTATATATAGGATATAAAAAAAACAACAACAACAACTCGATACACATAAGCTTACGCAAATGCACGTAATACATACACACACTCACACATATGTGTATATCATATATGAACACATGCCTGCATATAGATATATATACATAAATTTCATATAATATATATATATATATATATATATATACATATATATATATATATATATATATATATATATATATATATATATATGTATATATGTATATATATGGATATATACAGATACATATATATGTATATACATGTTCATACACACAAACACATATGGTTACACACACACACACACACACACACACACACACACACACACACACACACAAATATATATATATATATATATATATATATATATATATATATATATATATATATATTATATATATATATTATATATATATATATATATATATATATATATATTATATATATATATATATACATATATGTATATCCATGTGTATATATACATATTTACACACACACACATATGCTTACTTACACACACACACACACACACACACACCACACACAACACACACACACACACACACACACACACACACACAACGCATATATATATATATATATATATATATATATATATATATATATATATATATATATATATATATATAGATAGATAGATAGATAGATAGATAGATAGATAGATAGATAGATAGATAGATAGATAGATAGATATAGATATAGATATAGATATAGATATAGATATAGATATAGATAGATAGATAGATAGAGATATAGATACATACACGCATGTATAGGTTTGACTTCTGACGATTCTTGATATGAAAAGATTTGTATTTCAACATTTATTTTATATATAATATCAAAGTTAGTATTGTACTTCGTTAGTTCTCCTCTTGCATCTTTTAGATCTTTGATAAGTACTGGGATCGCTCTAATGAGATTCTTACAGTATTCCTAAATCCTCCTTGAATTCTCCTAGACATTCTTTAACCTAGTAATCAGATGTTCCTTGATGTGAATTTGTTTATTTAGTGGGGTCCACATTTAGGATTGGTTGGTTTTGAAACTAGGTCTTATAAGAAATGATTCTTATGATTTCTTCCACAATACGTTCTTATACTGGCCTATATTCATGGCGCCTCCGATAATGAATAATACGATTCTACTTTGCATCGAAATTCCACCCCTCATCATCGCCTGTGGAAACTTTAATGCTTTCATTTCACATTGCGGGGAATACGCCTAAAGCTCGTCTCTTTTTTTTGTTGTCTCGTTGTTATATGCTGCACTCATCTGAAAACGTTGCTTGAAAAGAGAAAAACAAAGTGTCAATAAGATCGACTGATTATATAAAGTTATCTGCCGCGTCAGCAGCTAAGGTCATTAGTGGCGAATACCTTGTGGGATTAAAATGTTAATATATTTAAAACATTTAAACAAATCAGTGAATAATGTCTCTTATAAGTAAAAATAAAAACCAATAAACATTATATTAACAACGGAAGCATAAATATGCTTTATGAGTATATTAATACCTTCTATGTCACGAACCTCCCCAAATACATTTTTCACTGTACATGGGGAGACAATTACATACGTGTTTCGTCTGAGAATGATGCACGTCTTTCCACTAATGTGCGACTATCATTAGCTCTTGGCATCCATCACAATGTGCTTTACTTTCAGCTATCATCGATCCATGAGTCAATCTTGTGTGCCAAATTTTCTTAGCCTTGTTAACACATCTACTTGTCGGATGGGATGGACAAGTCACCCAACTGCCAATGTCATTTCTAATCTCTTGCAGTTTGTTTCTAGAGGTACGTCTTCATCGTTCCCTCCATTTATCACGAAGACAACTTCTGATGCTGGATTTTAAGTCGCTGTGTGGGAGAGGAAGACGAGCATCATAGGGCTGAGCGGCAGTTGCCTTGATCTTCCAACGAGCTCACTCATTTCCACTGGTACCAACATGCGCTGGCACCTAACACAGTTATCTTTTTACGTGCTGACATCAGTGCGAGCCAATCGTGAACTTGCCTTACCACTGGATGTGATGAGTTTAAGCTCTTCATTGATTGCAAAGCAACACGAGAGTCACGATATATTACAACAAAATAGTTCTAAGATCTCCAGTCATTTTGACTAATGCAAAGGTGGCATATAACTCTGCAGTAAAGATCGAGACTGCCGAAAAAAGACTGCCAACTGCAGTCTCCGTCCTGCTCACTGCTGCAAAGCCCATTTTTAGCTTTCAAACCATCTGCATATATTGCATCTGATTCTTGGTACTTACGGGTGTGTTGACGAAATTTCTCCCTGATTTCTGTTCAGATCTCTCTCACTTCCTTATTCCGACCATATCCACCTTGAGTAGATTTGGTCCAAGGGGGGAGCTGGAAGAGATTCAAACTGAGATCTTCCACAGGAGTACTCATTCTCCTACCATAGGATCGGCTGTCCTCAAGGGGGTAGAAAATCGATCTGGATGTAGGAGATCCCGGAATCCTATGCAATCTCGTGTAGTAAATCACGTTCCAGTGTACTGAAAGAGGTAGTTCTCCACTCTCAGCATACAGGATATCCATAGGTGAAGATCTGAAAGCCTCTTTACAGATTCTGAGAGCTTCATTGTGAACTGAGTCCAACATTAGGAGATGAGTGGGAGTTGCAGATTGAATAAGCCTCACATCCATATCAAGTTTGCCATAAATAAGCACTCTGTACAGCCGCAGAAGCGGCTTCACCTGTTTGATGCAAGGCACCCAAGTAAGCTTTGAGTAAAAAAATAGACCCAAGTACGTCACTTATTTTACAAAACGCAATGGGTTTACTCCTAAACAGAGAGAAGGATGTAACTTTCCTCTTTTGTGGAAAAGCACAGCCATGATTTTGGAATGAATTTAAACCTATGGTATGTTGCCCATAGCACAACCTGATTTACTGCAGTCTACATGTGTCCTTGCACATCCCGTAAGCGTTCTCCTGAGCAGTACATTGTTAAGTCATCCACATGCAGACTACAAGAGAACCTTATGATGTCAATTATAGCAATGGCAAACACTTATAACACTCCCTCGTGGGATCCCTTTCAGCTGATCTTCCATGTTAGAGAAGTTGTTTCTCCATCCGCACTCTAAACTTCTTACCAGCAAGGAAGCTCTGAATGAAGGAAAGTAATGCTCCTGTTAAACCAACGTCATACAGCTTCATAGTAGCAAAGTTTCAGAGTATCATAAGCCTATTCTAGGTCAAAGAAGGCTGATAACATGTGACGTCACTGTGTGAAAGAATTCCGTATACAGTCTCGCAAGGGTATCTGTGGTCGATCTCAATTTTCTAAACCCATACTGATATGGAGTAAGCACGTTTTTTAGCAGCCACGTCGACCTGATTTTTACCGTTTTCTACATCAGCTTGCAGATGCAGCTGTTGAGAGAAACTGGTCTGTAATTCCCTGGTACGGAAGCATCCTAGCCGGGTTTGGGGATAAGAATGATTATAGCTTTTTTCCATGTGAAGGGCACTGCATTCTCCCTAAAGATCCTATTGAACAGTAACTTCTGGGAGCTCTCCGATAAGTGAGATATCATTTGGTATGGAATATCATTTCCTGGGACAGTCTTACAGCAGAGCTGCAAAGCAGAATCCAACTCAGCGCAAAAATGTTATATGGAAGTTCTGCTGCAGTCCTACTGAAGAATGACGCTGGGCGTCACTCCTGCTCAGGCCGGCCCAGGGGTGAAGAATCGGACAGTGTAATATGCTCCAGAGGAGATCTCTACCATGGATTTAACTAGCTCATTTGCATCATCTTCTTTTTTGTCTGTCTGTGAGAACTATGCCATCTACATACAGAACAGGTGGTGACATGGATATGCTCTTTCTAGCTATCTTGTCCACAGAAAACGTTCGCTCTATCGATGCTTTTAATTTTCATCTTAAATTCACCAGACGCCTGAGATTAACAAATCATACCAAAGAAATAATATGAAGAATAAATAAACATTTATCTTCCAATACATGGGACGTATAATAACTGATCTAGATGTTTAGGCTTTTGGAATAAAAAAAAAATGCCCGTGATAAAAGGTGAGGGGAAAAGTGAGAGTAAAAATCTTATTAATGAAAATGGAAACTGTATATACCAATAAAGGTATTAATATAATGGCATAATAACGATTAGATCCTGGATGAGCTGCGATGTTGGAAGCTTTAGCTCACAATCGATCACATGGTTCTCCTTTGCTATGGATGAATAAACAAAAGGCCAGTGGACAATGATATTGCAAGGGTATATCAAATAATATGTGAAAAATATAAAATTTATAAAATTAAGCTTGCACTTGGTTAAACCGAAAATAATTTCACTCTCGTATTAACTATGTTAGAACCTTATACTCTACCATGTGGATTTAAGAACGTCGTATGAAATGTATAGACAAAACAAATTAACTGGGATACTAAGTCATAGCTTCACCAGGCTAGAGAATAGGATACCTTAGCATGTAAAACCATCTGTCTGAAAGGTGGAGAGGGAACAGTATATATTTTCATATGCAAATGAAAAACAAAACTCCGTCGTTTATGATTAACGTATTAAGATTTTCGAGTTTGAAAGCCTAATGTGATCTGCTGGTATTAAAATGCCAGAAGCAAGGTAAATAATAAAAAAGCTCTGCTGTTTTATTGTGGCAATGCCGTACAGTATTATATATATTTCTTCGCTATAGATTTATTATGCTACAGATCATGAAACATAAAATCATTAAAGTAACGTCGCATTAACACTTCTTCAGCATGAGAGGGCATCTTAAAACAATGTTTCACTGTTAATGAATATTTATAAATGATGAAAAATCTCTAAATATCCCTTTAAGAAATGGGTGGGGCAAACTAGTTTTATCACAATTTTACTATAAACTGTGATTTATGGTAGCAACATCCATGCTTCTGACAGTGTTTGCACAGTAGTGTACTGAGATTCGATAGTTTATAGTTTGTTATTTGTTATTGTTTTCCTCTTTAAATCTCATCAACACTAGGTCATCTTGTCATGCACGAAATCATTGACAACATATGCACAACTACTAAATGTTAGCTGGAGGAAAAATATTCATAATTATTTTGATTATCACCTGATCATGTGAACCAAGCCCATTTTCCCAAGATTTTCACTGCATACAATTATTACTACATACATGGTTATGCAGCAATATATAAACTAACTGACTGCCAACCTTCAGAATGCAACTCAGAAAGTGAGTGACCGACTGGCGACTTTCAGAATGCAGCTCAGAAAGTGAGTGACCGACTGGCGACTTTCAGAATGCAGCTCAGAAAGTGAGTGACCGACTGGCGACTTTCAGAATGCAGCTCAGAAAGTGAATGACCGACTGGCGACTTTCAGGATGCAGCTCAGAAAGTGAGTGACCGACTGGCGACTTTCAGAATGCAGCTCAGAAAGTGAATGACCGACTGGCGACTTTCAGAATGCAGCTCAGAAAGTGAGTGACCGACTGGCGACTTTCAGAATGCAGCTCAGAAAGTGAGTGACCGACTGGCGACTTTCAGAATGCAGCTCAGAAAGTGAGTGACCGACTGGCGACTTTCAGAATGCAGCTCAGAAAGTGGATAGATGTTGTTAATAAATTAGATACAGCTGTAATTGGTGATATAAAGTTTACTTTGGTAAATATGGAAATGATGCCTGACAGCAATCTCAGATATATTCAAATATTTTTATAGCATTTCCGAGACGCTTGACACTTCGATACATGTTTGCCTTTTACGCGCACATTATTAGAACATGTTGAAGCATCTTATTGGTTTGTATCAATTTACATGCCTCTACCTTGATACGATGTAATACACTTTGGCCAGCCACTCAAAGCGCAATACTTTTCAGATATTTTTCATGTAGTGTCATATAGGGATTTATAGTTTCAGTAATTATGAATTGCATCATAAAAAAAAAAAAAAAAAAAAAAAAAAAAAAAAAAAAAAAAAAAAAAAATATATATATATATATATATATATATATATATATATATATATATATATATATATATATATATATGATTGGTAAAACACGTGTTGACACTATGGTAGAAAAACAACAATGCGAATAAATCTATTTTTTTCATTGTGGGTTTTTCTACCATATATATATATATATATATAATATAATAATATATATATATATATATATATATATATATATATATATATATATATATATATAATGATAAAGGTACATAAAGTGTTTCTGCGCCTAGGTATCAAATACATGTTCACTCGATATGGGTGAAAAAGTCAGTCATGATGGGCGCTGGAACAACATGGTAAGAATTTCCAACATGGTATACTAGACTTTGGCGGGACGAATGTCTTCAGAATCGTTCTGTACCTCTATAACATTACAGCCTCAAAACTGTCAAAAAAAGGCTGTGTGTCTTGATTTGTTGATATAGTTCAATCTAGAGACAAATAAATAGCCGTGATCAATAGAATACGATAAGATGCAAAACCTCACGCAACAGTGTATGAAAAAAAAAAAGTTTTGGCAAAAAATGAGCAATACATTTGAAACTTTCCCAGCCTTGCGAAGCGAAGAGTGGTGTGCATAAACATTATAAGTTGCAGAGTATCAGGTAATTTTTCTATTCAAATCTTGCACAATCTTTTGCTTGTAATAACATTCATTGCAGCATACTTTAATGGTCTTCTATTGCTTTTTTTTGCGTGATTTTTTCTGTATGTCAGTGCAAACTTCGATTATATTGTGTTTTGAGCTACCGTGATATAATATGAAACAATGTATCAAAGTATTAGGGGTGTAGGGGTGCTGCAAAAAAGGCTTTATATTTGCCTGCTAGCTCTTGTCGTATTTTGAACGAAACTAACTTCGCAGACGATGTATTGCTGTTGTAGGCATATTTAATAGGCCTACCAGGGAAGTTACGGAATAAGGATTCCAGTCAAGCATTCAGTCATGTAACCAACGTGATGCACATTTTTAGTAATTAGGGGGTTTTGCCCAGCAAACCTCCTTTAAGGTGGCTGCAAGCTCTCTCTCCCTCGCCTGGTCTGCAAGATATTACCTTGTATATTTGGTATGGTAGGGCCAGGACTGTTACCTGCACCTCGTACCGATTTCTGTATTTTCTTATCTTAATCAGTAATTTCAGAAGGGTCAACTTGTGGGTCTTCGAGATCCTCCCTGTCGATGGTGGGTGGAAGTGGAACCGCTATTCGCCGTCCCTTTCGTTATTTCCATATTTTGAAAAAAAAAAAAGTTTTCCTGCACCGTGTGTACTTCAACTAACTTCCCTTAAGTCTAGTATCACTTGTAATTAGCTATTACAATTCTTACTGGGTCTAATAGGCTCGCTGTTAGTGCCTTTTGTCAGATTACTGTCTAGGGAAATTCTACTAGCTCAGTAATTTTCCTACGCATTTGTCATCCACTACAATCGCTTCCGATATTGTGTCGTTTTCTCTTATTTAGCTACATTTTCTTCTGGTGCTGGAAAAGTGTGGATACGGAGTTCCTGGAATACTTTAATTGTATGCCCTATCTGCTGCTCTTCTTAGTAGTTTGCGGAGGAAATGGTACTGGAAAAAAATCTAAGAATGTTATGTCCTGTTAGATGACAAAGTCACGGTCTTCCGTTTAGGTATTAGGCGTCATTTCAAGTAATACCTTACTTCTAGCTTGATTTATTGTAGGTTCTAGTCTCTATTAGAAGCAGTACGCACACACATAGACACACTCGCGCGCTCACACACACACACACACACACACACACACACACACACACACACACACACACACACACACACACACACACACACACACGTCAAGGTCACGGTCTTTAGTTTTGGGAAAGACCTATATATATTATGTATATAGATAAACACACACACACACACACACACACACACACACACACACACACACACACTCACACATCCAGATAGATAGATTCTATCTGCCTAGCTATGAAGTGATTCTCGTATGTTTGCAGTCATTAAAAACCTTTAATTGTTCCCTTGATGCCATTAATTAGGTTAAAGCTGTAACATCTAGGTGGATTTAACTTGCTGTAGAAGCTATAAGGTTGGCAATAAAAATGTTTTTGTGTTTCCTGGTAACGCGTGTAAACAGATGGAGATTGGGGAATCACTCATATAACTAGATACGGGTAATTCTGATATTTCTATAACCTATGTCATAATAATTAGAACTTACGATATAAGTGTTCATATCAGTGTAAGAACACTGATTAATACCCAGAATTGCATTGGGTAATATCTAATAATAACTCAGTATTTTGCTTGTTACTCCTTTTACAACCAGATTTATTGCCAACATAAGACGTTAAAGTAACATTCAGGAGGTGTTCGATGTTTCCTTATCTGAATGTTATCGTCTTTTGTGTTTAGAGTTTTTCTGCCAAGATTCGTCGTCTGTTTTACTTGGTAACTTGGACACTTAGTGCTCTGAATAAATGTTCCTGGCGTGAGCAAACTGCACTCTTTGCAGCTTTATATATTTCGATAACTAAGTCCTGGGCCGGCTTAATGTCGTATTAACAGATATTAAAAAAGAAAGAGAGAAAGAAAGAAAAAAAATCGTACCTCAAACAACTGAATAACTCCAATGATCACAGGCATTTACTTGTCTTAGTGCTTTCTACTCTAACCAATACATGCTTTCCTTTGATATTTTTGAGTCTTTAAGATTACATTATAACGGTATACAATGATTTTGCAATACCACATCATATAACTCGGACACGTTAGTAATTCTTGCCATGTCGATTCAACAAGCGTCATGATTGAATTAAAGTTTTAACCATACAGAGTGAACATGTATTTGATGTATTGCTTAAAAGACACAAAAACATTTTATTCATCTTTATATATAAATTTTATATGGAGAAACGGACCATAAGATTCGTATTTAACGAAAATTTAAATCCCTCTCTGAGATATACATGAAATATATTTGAAAAGTATCGCGCTCTGATTGGCTGGCTGGAGTGTATCACTTTGTATCAAGGTAGAGGCATACAACACAAAATTTGTTTCAACAAGTTCCAATCATGTTCATGTAAAGGACAAACATGTTTGGGGATGTATATGTTTGAGGTTTCGGAGATGCTACAAAAAGGGACTCTACACAAACACACACACATACACACACACACACATACACACACACACACACACACACACACACACACACACACACACACACACACACACACACACACACACACAGATATATATATATATATATATATTATATATATATATATATATATATATATATATATATATATATATATAAAGCCTTTTTTGTACTTTCAAACGCTTAACACTGATACATTTTAATATATCCTCAAATACGTTTGATACTAAATTACAAAACTCCGTCCAGCTAATCAGAGCATTATATTTTTCAGATATACTTCACATAGTCTGAGATATGAATTTATATTTTCATTAATCACGAATAGCATTATATGTTTCTTGCTAAAAAATAAACAAACAAACAAACAAAAAAGGTGCATATATGGTTATGTGCCTTTTTTAGCAATACACCAATGTATTGCTAAAATGGATGGACGTAAAAATGATTCTGATGGGCTAAATACCTTCAATATCATTCTCTACATCCGTAATAAAACCCTGTATAGTATAGATCCACCGTAGCACTAGATCAAGACAAAAATTAAGCAGACTTATGGCCAAATCACAAAAGCACATTTTCCGCCATTTTTTGCGTTTCTGTCTGAATTTGACGATTTCTGCAAGTATCATATGCAAACTGACTACTTCCCAGAAAGACGGTTGCGACCGTTTCCGTCTTGATGATGTGCTACATAAGTTCTTTACAAATAAATATTTTTTGTATTGAATAAAATAAAATAAATTGATATAAACAAAATATAATAGTCTAGAATATTTCTATATACAATATACATAATTATGTCTGTAAAATAACGTGATTCCCGGGACCTCAGTCGGATGGTGCTCTGTTTATTTACATGCCACTATGTTTGCTGCTTTAGTAGTGTGATAGCGTCAGACCATTTGCATACGGATAGGGTATGATAGGGTCAGTTCATTTAGAAACAACCGTTTGATAAGTCCCCATCACACTAGCACCTTATCAAAGAGCTTCAAATTCAGACGGAAACGCGAAAATTGACAGAAAAAAGTGCTAGTGTGATAGGACATTAAGACGGAAAACTTAAACAGCTTCCATTTCCCATATGAAGAAAAATGTGATGTAATAAGAAAAAGAAAAAGAAATGTTTTGTCTGAATTTGAGAAATGCATTTGCAAGTTCCACAGCTTTCCGAAGCGAAGGCTGTGGTGTGGATGAACAAGTCGCAGAGTAGCCAAGCACTTTCTCTATTATAATTGAAGATTCCATAAAATTTGCTTCTATTAAAAAACAAACAAAAAAACATCGGCATGTTAAGTAGTTTCATGGTTTTGTATTGACAGATTTGATGTGAAATATTTATTTATTTATTTTTTCAAAACTTTGTATGTCAGAGCAAATTTCGATGATCCCGGGTTTTGTAGCGACCATCATACAATATCAACCAATATATCAAAGGGGATACTACAAAAAGGCTTATACCATTTACTCACACATATGTGCACAAACACACATACACACATTTATGTATATATATGTATATGTATGTATGTATATATATGAAAGTAGCAAGGAAACAGACCACACATTCACTCATAGTAAGTGTATGTTTATGTATATATGCGTATACTTTTGATGGTCACCAACACGCAATGTAATCTGTAAATGTATAGCAAGGAAGAAGAAGAAAAAAAAACATGCAAAAGAGATTTAGTGATCTAAAGTTTTATTTTTTCCGAGGTTTCATTGAAGTAATAAGGTTTTACAGTTCACGTATAGCAAGGAATCCCCCTAGTCAGCAACTTCATAAAATTATGAATTTACACATACACACAGGTACACACACATGTCGGGGTGTAAATGTATTTTGTATATCTATTGTCTAGATGCGTCGGACTCAAGACTGTCACGACGGCAATCTGAGTTCGAGGGTTCGAGTCACCGTCCGGCGCGTTGTTGCCATTGGGCAAGGAACTTCACCTCGATTGCCTACCTAGCCACTGGGTGGCCAAGCCAGCCCAAGTCAAGTGCTGGTCCCAAGCCCGGATAAATAGAGAGAATGATTACCTAAAAAGGTACCACCGGCACTCTCCGTGGAAAGGAACTGGGGACCCTACCACGTACTCACTCCAAGAGCATCACAACATGAAAAAACTACAATTAAGTATCATGCTGTGACCACGGCGGCTCAGACATGAACCTACCGTTAAAAGAAGAGAATTGTCTAGATACCCATTTACATCAAAATCTATCAAAATCTCACGCGGAATATCGATCTACCATATCTGCCTGTGCATCTTTATAGTACATATCCCTTTATACTTCCGTATATAATCATTTACACTTTCGCACATATCCATTTATAATTTCATACATATTAGTTATAACTTCGCACACATCTATTTAAACTGTTTGGACAGTAAACAGGACGTAACATTTTTTTAGGCCGAAGGGAAATTCAGCTGTGAAGGAGGTGGTTCCTATTTTAGGTTTTGCGGCGAGAAAGTGCCTCCTTCTTTCACTAGGAAAGGATGATATCAACTAAATTGTTGAGACCTTTGGGGTTTGAATGCAATTGCTACGTTGGCAAATACTTAAGTAATTGTTTATGTATTGGAGGTATTGCTGTGTGCCATGCAAATATTAGTCTCACAAAGAAGTAATGATGTACCTATAGTTTGTTTGCCTAGGTTAAATGTCTCGAGACTTGTGGTAAGATTAAAATATTTGAAAAACTAAAAGATTTCATCCGTAGTTTATCAAAAATTAGAGGAAGAGTTGATAATCCTTTGTTAATGTCGGCAGATGTATAACGAATTTCGAGTTATTTTAGACCTATTTGTTCCATTTTCATGAAAAAAAGACACTCCCATCGTCCGGTAACTTCAGGCCTGCCAATAACAACAACTCGTGAGTACAGTCGTGGGGGAGAAGAAGGGCTACTATGTAGGTGATAATAAATGCTCTAAACAGGGGTAGAAGGCAAACCTTGATAAATAAAGTGGATACTACAAAAAGGCTTATACCCCAAATGTCTCAACAATTTAGTTGATATCATTCCTTCCTAGTGAAAGAAGGAGGCACTTTCTCGCGTTATTTATTTATATATCAGTTTACTTTTATACAGAAATGACATTTTTCGTGGACACAAAGATTAAATGGTAGAGATATTATGTAGAAAAGGAAGGGTTCATTGTATACGAAACAAACACGAAAAAAAGTTATTAGTTGAGAATAAATCGGTAAATGTGCGTAATGCTAGGAATGGGAAGGTATTAATCTTGATTAACAGCGGTTCCTGGTCTCTTCCAGCGTGCGGCCAATGTAAACAACTCTGATCTCTTTGGTCTGGACAAGGCTTTACGGCTCATCAGCATATTATGAAGGGGAGGTTACGGTAATTTCAACTAGGGTTTATACATATGATGTAAACTGTACAATAAGTCCTAGTATCGATATTTGCAATTTACTACAGAAAGAGAGAAGCGGAATCGTCACTGTAGAGTTAAAATAGCGCCTCTGTTATTTATATCTCCAGTTGAAAAAAATGCACTCGTATGATACACAAGTAAATTGACGTTGTGGTGTTATTCACTTTATCTTTAATAATCAAACTGCCATCTACTGGCCATGTCATCAAAATTACGTTAATAGTAGTAATAGTATTAATGCATTATTGTTGTTGTCGTCACTACCATGGTTGTTATGATTCTTACTGTCGTTGGTACTAATATGGTGATATTTTTTGTAACTGATATTAGAATATTGATATTTTTAGTATTATAGCATTAGTATCAATATCATTACATCCTTACAACTGATAGTGTCATCATCATTACCATCAATATAATTTTTCATGTAGTTTTACCGTAGCACTGCGTATATCATCACCATCGTTATCGTTATCGTTATCGTCATCGTCATCATCATCGTCATCTTCCTCCTCCTCCTCCTCCTCATCATCACCATCGCAATCACCATCACCATCACCATCACCGTCACCATTACCATTACCATTACCATTACTATCACCATCACCATCCCCATGATCATGATCATATCATCATCACCATCATTGTTGGTATTATTATCATTAATATTATTACTTTCATCATCATCACTATTATTATTACCATTATTTTTTTATAATAATGATAATGATTATGTTTATTACCACTATATCGTTATTTCTATTATTTGTACTATTATTATTATTGTTATTGTTATCACCATCAGAGCATTATTATTATTAATATTATTATTATTATTATTATTATTATTATTATTATTATTATCATTATTATTATTATTGTTGTTGTTATTGTTGTTGTTGTTATTCTTATTATTGTTATTATTATATCATCATTGTCATCATCATTGCTATTACTAATAGTATTACTATCATTATTGTTGTTATGATATCATTATTACAATTGTTATCATTATACCTATTAAATTCAATGTCATTATTTTTATAACCTAATTATTGTAATCATCACCATTAGTATTGTGATTGTCATCATTATTACTTTGACTGTTATTAATAAGGCTATTGCTATTTGTATGGTTATTATCATAAATGGTACTTTCACAGTTACTATAATTGCTATCTTTAATGTGTTGTTATTATTATTGATATTATGTTTATTATTGTTGTTATTATTATTGTTTTTATGATTATTATTACTATTACAACTACTATTACAACTTATTACTGTTACTATTATTATCATTGTCATTATATTTTATTATCATTATTATTGTTATTATTTCTTTTATCATCATTAGCATCCTTGCTATTATTATCATTATTACAATTCCTATCATCAGTACCTTTCATTATCACTATCTCCAATGCCATTTAAATACTTATTTTATTACAATACACTCGCACTTATCATTCATTGAATGATAAGTGAGAAGCAGAATTGTAGAACCCTTTTAAAGTGTATTTTCACTTTAGCTCATGTTATTACACGCTGAGACACCATAGGAATTCCCGTCGTAAAGTTTATTTTGAAAGCGAAAGAGGGGACTTTATGAACATTTCCTGGCACTGATCTTACCACGTAACGCCCCCACCGAACACTTTTGAAAAAGTAGGAGGATGAGGCAAAAGAAGAAGAAAAAAAAAAAAAGGTGTAGAGACAAACCAGCTAAAAAAGGAGCGAAGGAATTCTGAGGATTGTATTTAAAGCGGTTTCCCAACCTCTCACCCCAGTCACTTCTCCACGCTGCGTAGGTAGGTGGTGACTGCAAGAGTGAGGAAGACAACCCTTGGGAGTGAGTGGAGGGCAAGAGTGTTGTGGTGGCGAGGCGATCTTGGCTGGATTGTGGTCGCGTGCGGCGTTACAGATATCTTCGAGGAAAGGGGTGCTTTGATCTGCTTGATTTGTATGTTCCTGGTTAAGGCATATAAACTAATGTATGAGTGCGTGCGTGCGCACTCACACGCACACATTTGTATGTGTGTACACAGACATGTAGATACATATGTGGATATATAAATATATATGTATATATATGATGTGAGTGTGTGTATTTGTATATACATAGATATACGTATATATATGTGTGTACTCATACATATATTTTATATATAATGTACATACATACATACATACATACATACATACATATATATATATATATATATATATATATATATATATATATATATATATAGTTGCATACGCACATGTGTATGTACGTATACGTGTCATACACATTCACACACACAAGTCTGAGTGTGTATGTGTGTGAGTTTGCATGTGTGATATGATTGTGTGTGTGTATGTGTGTGTGTGTGTGTGTGTGTGTGTGTGTGTGTGTGTGTGTGTGTGTGTGTGTGTGTGTGTGTGTGTGCAGTCGGGAGTGTGTGCGTACGATAGTTATTGTGTTCATAAATCCATATTTGTATATCTATTCGATATGTGTTTTCACAAAAGTTATACCCGTAATTACGCCATAGGCCGGCACGCAGAAAACACGAACACGCACAAACGCATACATTATACTCGACAAACTCAAATTATTTTATTTTCTTGCTCTAACTACACTATACACATGAGGGGTGGATATTTCTACAGAAATGCCACTTGTAATAATACCTTCCAAATGCGGCACAGTGGACGACAGAAAAAAGGTTAAAAAAAAACTAGTATTGTCGACTGCGCGGGAGCTGCACCTGTTGTCTGCTGTCTTTGTGTCATCCCGTGCTATGCCTGACATTTATGTAAGAGAAACAATCTTGACGCAGTACGGTTCAGTGAAATAGCTTTTCTTTACGAACGCAAGATCACTTTCTAAAGAGTGTATAATCTGTTTACTGCATGCAGCCATAACAATAAAACACAGAACCGCAAACATGCATACACATAAATACGCATATGGACATATCTAGGTCAATATATACGTATATACAATATATACGTACACACATACATACATATATATCATATATATGTGCGAATAATACTTATGTATATATACACACAGATACATTTGTACGCACATGCACAAGTATACACACATAAACACACACACACACACACACATACACACACACACACACACACACACACACACATATATATATATGTATGCAAATACATACTTATGTACATATATATATACACACATGAATATGTAAATATTTATGTGCGTATTTACGCAACACGAAATCTTTTCCTCCTTGTCCTGTGTCGATAAGAAGCAGTATCTTTAATTTTTAATAAATCTTCATTTTTCTTTAAGGTGACCTGCTTCCTCAACAATAACAATCATGTGCGACGACGAGGAACTGTGTGCGCTCGTGTGCGACAATGGCTCCGGCATGGTCAAGGCCGGCTTCGCCGGAGACGACGCCCCTCGTGCCGTCTTCCCCTCCATCGTCGGACGTGCCCGCCACCAGGGTGTGATGGTCGGTATGGGTCAGAAGGACGCCTACGTTGGTGATGAGGCTCAAAGCAAGCGTGGTATCCTCACCCTCAAGTACCCCATTGAACACGGTATCATCACCAACTGGGACGACATGGAGAAGATCTGGTACCACACCTTCTACAATGAGCTCCGTGTTGCCCCCGAGGAGTCCCCCACACTTCTCACTGAGGCTCCCCTCAACCCCAAGGCCAACCGTGAGAAGATGACTCAGATCATGTTCGAGTCCTTCCAGGTCCCCGCCACCTATGTTACCATCCAGGCTGTCCTGTCTCTGTACGCCTCTGGTCGTACCACTGGTCAGGTTTGCGACTCTGGTGATGGTGTGACTCACATGGTCCCCGTCTATGAAGGTTTCGCTCTTCCTCATGCATCCTTCGTCTGGATCTTGCTGGTCGTGATCTTACCAACTACCTGATGAAGATCATGACTGAACGTGGCTACTCTTTCACCACCACCGCTGAACGTGAAATCGTTCGTGACATCAAGGAGAAGCTTTGCTACATTGCCCTCGACTTCGAAGGCGAAATGAACGTTGCTGCCGCTTCCTCTTCTATTGATAAGTCCTATGAACTTCCCGACGGTCAGGTTATCACCATTGGTAACGAACGTTTCCGCTGCCCTGAGGCTTTGTTCCAGCCTTCCTTCCTTGGTATGGAATCTGCTGGTGTTCAGGAAACCGTCCACAGCTCTATCATGAGGTGCGACATTGATATCAGGAAGGATCTGTTCGCTAACATTGTCATGTCTGGTGGTACCACCATGTACCCTGGTATTGCTGACCGCATGCAGAAGGAAATCACTTGTTTGGCTCCTTCCACCATCAAGATCAAGATCATTGCTCCTCCCGAGCGTAAATACTCCGTCTGGATTGGTGGTTCCATCCTGGCCTCTCTGTCCACCTTCCAGTCTATGTGGATCACCAAGGAAGAATACGATGAGTCCGGCCCTGGCATCGTCCACCGCAAATGTTTCTAAACACCTGTATTCGCACTCACTTGTACACACAAAAGCACAGACACACATATTTGTATGATATTTATACTGCTGACCGAATTGTTACACATGAAAAAATAAAAGTATGAATTTCATATCTTTTTTCCCATTAATTCAATTTTACGAGTATAAGTATACAAATATACATTGTATTGTAAGAACTTTTCCTTTTGGTTAAAATTATGGAAACAAAGAAATTAGTGCAAATGTCGATATCTTTACAAAATTTATATATAAATATATACATAAAAGTGTTTGTGTCTGGCGCGTACACACGCATATTCAGAGATCACATACTTGCTCGGTAATCCTTATCATTACTACTTTTTGCCTCCCGATGCCTCTCCACCACAAGTTGTATGAAACGTCTTTCAAAGCACAGTCCAAATACAAATCTAGATCACAATTATGTATGCTATATTTTAATGTGCAATGTATGTGATTTTTACCTTTTTTGAATCACTGTATTTTAAACATCTACAGCACCCAAATTGGGGGTTTCAACTATGCATGGAGCGCGGAATGAAAGTTACAATATTTCCTGTTATGGTTTCTTAATGTTTGCATCCAAAATTTCAGCCCTTACTACACTGAAATGATCCCGTATACATGAACCTGTCCATTTGATCAACTAAAACAAACATGTCAATGAAAAGGTTAAGGCAGGAGAGATAAACACCTTTTTTGAAAGACCTATGGATCTGTTTAGAAAGCTGAGGGTGTGTCAGTTTTTCCCATGCCTTTCCTTTTATGAAATACGTAGTCGTGATGTCCCTAAGAAATCCTTTATCATTAGGCTAAAATTAGTCAATTGGTAGTATATACCGGTAAGTAGATCGGATATTGCAATATCACAGAAGTGAAAAAGCTTAAGAGGACAATACTGGAAATTAGATGGTTAAGTAACTTTTTACCTTGCCTTTCCCATGATCAAGGAACAACTGTTGATATTTATCCACATAATGATACTGAATATAACTGGACTGGTCAAGGTAACTAGAGTGCAGTGGAGGAGGGAGCAACCGAAGGATTCAGTGTTATGCTCCTTTTCTTAATGTCCAAATGAATAGTATATTTTGTTTTCTTTCTGAAATACCAATTTAGGTTGTGCTCACTAACATTACAAGCTGGAATGTTGATTGATATCTGTGTTATCTCCTCTCCAGCACACACATACACCCACACACATATTTACCTGTTTGTTTATTTTGTTTTGTTAAACATGGGATAAGGAAAATGTATATATTCTACATCTTTGTGTCGTATTTTGGGCGATCATGGCTTACCGGTGCTTTCTCCTTACTTCTCCTATATCATTTACCGTTACACCCTTTTGCCTGCCATTAGTCTCCGTGACTTCAATGCGTCCTGTGAGTGTAAAATTCTCCAAACCTTGTGTCCCAAAAGTTTCCAAGTGTCTTTCTGATCATTGGCAAGACTCTTCTTACACACACACACATACACACACACACACACACACACACACACACACACACACACACACACACACACACACATATATATATATATATATATATATATATATATATATATATATATATATATATATATATATATATATGTATATACGCATGATTACTGCTTTACTTGAACTTTCATCTCTTCTTACCACACTAGACATTCCAGTGATGTCTAGTGAGAAATGTTGTAACACTGCCTATAAGAGTTGTAACACTTGCTTTTTTCACCACGGATTGTCAGATGCTAAACTTGTGATTTATACCCATCCTTCGAACACTGTATCATATGACAGGCAGATTCCTGCCGGGGCCAAGGAGCAGCCACACTTCATCCTTACCCTTCACTAGAGGAGTAAGGCATCTTGGTTGTCTACTTTACACCCTAAGCTCGCCATCTACCATACTCTTGTCGGGCCCATCTCTCGGGCTCCTACAGTGTGTGTATGTTTGTGGTGAATGTGTTTATATATATATATATATATATATATATATTTTTTAACGTTAGGTTCATGTTTGAGCCACACACACACACACACACACACACACACACACACATACACATATATCTATGTCTGTGTGGGTAGTATAGATGTATGTATGTATCTATATTCATACATTCATATATATATATATATATATATATATATATATATATATATATATATATATATATATATATATATATATATATAAAAACACACACGCGCGCGCGAGTATGTGGGTGTGTGTACGTACGTATGTAATAGACAGATTGATGAATACATATTGATTGCCAAACCAATTTGTATGCAATAGAAATGATAGTTTAAAAATGTGGGAGAATCAAATTTGCCTGATTATAAAAATAAACAAACAGTAAAAACGCGAAAAAATATCGCGCGGGCTTTACGGGTTACTGTCAGAATTAGATCAGCATTAAAATGTGTCCAAATATTTGACATTCGTTAGTTTCGTTTCCCATACCAATTCTGGATATTGTTCTTAACATAATTTCACATATGCAGTGTAGTTTGTCTATTTTTTCATCTTGATTTTTTCCCATCATCGAAGGAGTTTTAAGAAAGTAAAATACCATCATCTTAATCAATTTCATATATAAATTCTACCCAAAAAATATTTAGTTTTCTTACGAGGTATCAAGGGATTTAAACTTTTCTCTTTTGACACATTTTTGTCTTTGTTACGCATATGCTGAGTGTCTTTAGTCTCGAGCTAAAAAAATAGAAAGCATTTTTTTTTTTTTTAAATCTAAGCATGTGTATACAAATTCGCCAACTGAATACGCCACTCAAACTTGAATTAATTTCGCAAACTAAATGACGGGAGTAGTGTTTTGATTGACCGAATATTGCATCTACAATTGACATCATTTGGGAATTTCGATAATGTAAAAAAAATAGGAAAAAAGAAAGAAAAAAAAAACACAAAGAAAGAAAAATGGAAGAAGAAGGAAGGCATTGACTAGTGTGCATACCTCTTTCCCTAAACTTGGACTTGTGGTTGCGTTGCATGGGGAAAACGAACTTAGTTGAAAAAAAAAAAAAAAACAGATCGCCATGCCTAAATCTTGGCAGGCTTTGATGCTTTTGCAGGATGCAGAACATGACTCAATGACTATAATCGAGGAGGGAATAAAATTGGCGGGTTTCATTTCGTTCTTTCTCCTTGGTGGAGAAAGAATGACAATGAAAATACATAAGCACTGATCCCTGAGATTGCGTCCATCGTTGTTACCCGTTTACTGTGTAGTTCATATTCATTGAAATTGTATCTTGTTACGTGTGTGAGATTTTAACTTTTCTGTCAGTTTCCTCTCTTCTCGTTTTTCATTGTCATCTATGTTATGGCTTGTGTTTTGTTATCCGCCATCACGAAATGCGAAGTTTCTTTGAAATAGATAATAACAATAATGATAAAAGTAATGATGATAACAACAAAATTATTAACAATAATAATCATAACATTATTAATGATAACACTATTAACAATAACAATAATAATGAAGATCATTATCAATGCCATTGTTATAAACTATTTACATTATTATTATTCTCATTATTATTATTTTTATTCTCATTATCATTATCGTTATTCTCATTATTATTATCATTATCAATATTATCATTATTCAGACATATATGTATGCAGTAAATGCTTGTGCTCCTTCCCTTTACAAACGCTGATGAGTATAATTACACACACATACATACATACCGTTCATGGGTTGTACGGTGGTAGCAGTTGGTAGCAGATACTATCAGTTTATATTTTGCAGTAATAACCATCTTCCATTGGAGAAGAGCTTTTGGCCAACTTGCAAGAACTCGGCAATATGCTTGGAGTTCCTCATAGCTGACGAGACCCAAAAAAGGAGTAAAAAATGAATGAACCTTGCGACACAGCCTGCTATTTAAGGGGCCTTCTGCAAAGAAATCCGGCAGTCAGTGTTCGACTCCAAGACGGGTAGGTTGTGCTTGCCGAGAGTGTAGAGGACTGTCCGCTTTTTTTTTTTTTTTTTTTTAGAAAGGTGTTTAGGATTATATGTGGCTCCTGGATCATGTTCTGCAAATTGGATTTGCGTTTTTGTAAGTGGAAAGCGAATCCGACTGACTGCCTGGTGTACAGCTAAAAATCAATTGAGGGAAATCAGAGAAGTGCCTATTTTGATGTTAAGTAATAAATTGATATAGATATATGACAGATAATACATAAGGGCAGTTCATCTTTTGTGTTCTCACGTTTTTATCCAAAAAGTAGCATTGCCGTGTCCGAAAGATAATGATGATAACAGTAATAACAGTATGTTGATGATAATCACAATAATCATTATGTAGATGACAATAATACTAGTAATAATAATGATAATCACAGTCAGTGACAGTAATTAATTTGACTGTTATGTATGTGTATGTCCATTCGTGTGTACACATGTGCATGCATGTGTCTGTGCGTGTGCACAGACACATTCATGTACTATAGGAATTTACCCTAATAAGTATTCTTAATCAAAGTAAAATCTGAAGTTAAAGCAAAATCCAAATCCCTATTTGTATCTTTTATACCACCCAGGAAAGTCCTACACCCATAGACCACAACCGCCATCATGTGTGACGACGAGGATCTTGTTGCCCTTGTGGTAGACAATGGTTCCGGCCTTTGCAAGGCCGGCTTCGCCGGAGACGACGCCCCTCGTGCCGTCTTCCCCTCCATCGTCGGCCGTGCCCGTCACCAGGGTGTGATGGTCGGTATGGGTCAGAAGGACGCCTACGTTGGTGATGAGGCTCAGAGCAAGCGTGGTATTCTCACCCTCAAGTACCCCATTGAACACGGTATCATCACCAACTGGGACGACATGGAGAAGATCTGGTACCACACCTTCTACAATGAGCTCCGTGTTGCCCCTGAGGAGTCCCCCACACTTCTCACTGAAGCTCCCCTCAACCCCAAGGCCAACCGTGAGAAGATGACTCAGATCATGTTCGAGTCCTTCCAGGTTCCCGCCACCTATGTTACCATCCAGGCTGTCCTGTCCCTGTACGCCTCTGGTCGTACTACTGGTGAGGTTTGCGATTCCGGTGACGGTGTGACTCACTTTGTCCCCGTCTATGAAGGTTTCGCTCTTCCTCATGCTATCCTCCGTCTCGATCTTGCTGGTCGTGACCTTACCCACTACCTGATGAAGATCATGACTGAACGTGGCTATTCCTTCACCACCACCGCTGAACGTGAAATCGTTCGTGACATTAAGGAGAAGCTTTGCTACATTGCCCTTGACTTCGAGAGTGAGATGAATGTTGCTGCTGCCTCGTCCTCTCTTGAAAAATCCTATGAACTTCCCGACGGTCAGGTTATCACCATCGGTAACGAGCGTTTCCGCTGCCCTGAGGCTCTGTTCCAGCCTTCCTTCCTTGGTATGGAATCTGCTGGTATTCAGGAAACCGTCCACAGCTCCATTATGAGGTGCGACATTGACATCAGGAAGGACCTGTTCGCCAACATTGTTATGTCTGGAGGTTCTACCATGTACCCTGGTATTGCTGACCGCATGCAGAAGGAAATCACTGCTCTTGCTCCTTCCACCATCAAGATCAAGATCATTGCTCCTCCTGAGCGTAAATACTCCGTGTGGATCGGTGGTTCCATCCTGGCCTCTCTGTCCACCTTCCAGTCCATGTGGATCACCAAGGATGAGTACGACGAGTCCGGTCCCGGCATCGTCCACCGCAAGTGTTTCTAAGAAGGATATTCTCATCGATAGGAGGGTATTGCATATATTATTTTTGTAATATGTCAGTCGTATGGCTGTATTGCTTCAGTGTACATTAAAGGGTATATGAACACGCTTTAATTATATTATAATGTTTGATTTCTAACATTATCCAATCTACATGTTACAAATCATAGAAAGAGAACATGAGAATCCAACGCTCCGTATGAAATGGTATCATGAATAATTTACAGCTTCTTATTTATAATTCAAATATATTCAATCAATACATATATCAAAACATGCTCTTGCAAGTTTTTTGTTATTATGTTTACTTTATTCATTTGTTGAATGCAAACAATATATAAAGAATTGAACACATTCTGCATGGAATTAACATGCGAAAAAACAATAAAAATTATCTTCCGTTGGAATATATCTAACTTATAAGCTGAATTTCTAAGCTTTCCTGTCATTACATCTATGGGACTTCCGCAGCTTGGGATATTTTACAATGAAACACATTGAAAAATTGTTTTCTCGAAACAATTTAACATATGTGTCAAATAGTTTAGATGTATCCATTGACACGTACTTGTGTGAATAGAAATGTAAGTAAATAGAGAGACAGGGTTTCATGGCCATAAATGCATAATGATGACGTAAAATAATTGCTTTAAAAGAAAGGAAAAAGCTCATTTAGATAAGTTAACAATGCATTCTTAATTTTAAACCCATGAATTTTCCTCATCTATAGATCTTTTTCTTTATCGTCAGTCTTAATTTCTGTCCACGATAAGTAAAATGAAAAGTAAAAAAAAAACAATAAGTAAATAAATGAATAAACAAAAAGAACAACAGTAATAAGAAATGCATAAACACAGACTCTTTTAATTGGTGATTTTAGCTATAGTGACATATTGGAAGCACTACCTAACATGAGTGATGGTATTCCATTGCTTCGTATTGCAGTGTCATTCACCCATGATTGTTTATCAGGAAAGTTCATTCATGCATTTGTGTTCAAGACTTTTAATTACCCAACAGTTATTTCATTCAACAGGCAGCTTTGAAACACTCCTACGCCCCGTACGAGTGTTTCAAAGCTGCCTGCCTGGTGCGCAATAATGCAGTCTTGGAACGTCATTTGTCACTGGCTAAGATTTCAAAACAAGCACTCCGACACGTTTTGTGATCATGTCAATGTAACTTTGATCCGCACGACCTAAGCATGTTGCGGAGTTTTTTTTTGTGTGTCCCGCCTGGCTGTATTACTGGTTGATGTGGTGTCTTTCTTCCCTATAATGTTGTAATGAAATGTAATTGCACGTCTATTTTAGGCTTATCAGTCAATCGTTGTGGAATT
>NC_051424.1:8302216-8306882 GCF_015228065.2 Penaeus monodon | reverse complement strand
AAACCAGCTTAAAAATAATGGGTTCCCAAGCCCGGAAATAATAGAAATTTTCCAAAAAAGGACCACCCACTCCCGTAAAGGGAAAATTTACCCACCACGTCTATTAAAGCCAACAAAAAAACCCTACAAAATAATCTTGACCACGGCGGTCAGCGGGGGAAACCTACCGTTAAAAGAAGAAGAATAAAAAAAATATATAAATTATAATATATTATAAATATTTTTTATTTTCCCTTTTAAGGTGGTTCGCGGCCCGCCTGGTACCCAGAACTAATTAAAGTTTTCTTTTGGGGACCTTTTAGAGTAAAGAGGGGTAGGGTCCCCAGTTCCCTTTAAAAATTTTCCGGGGGATTTTAAAAAATATTTTTATTTAGGGTTTTACCCAAATTGATTAAGCTGGCTTCCCACCAATGGTATTAGGAATCAAGGTAAAAAGTTTTCCAGGGAACAAGGGCGGTCGGGGCCAACCCTCAACAGGCCGCTACAGTCTTATTTCCAAGCTCAACCATTCGGCCACCGCGGCCTTTGACGATCAGGGCTTTCCATATTCTTTTTGTTTTGAGGGGGTTTGCCTTGCCCTTCCCCCTTTTTTTACACCCCACCCAACCCCCCCAAAACCCCCACCCACACACAACATAACCCAAAAACCCCCCCCACCCACCAACCCAAACCAACCTCAATCTTTATCCACCTCTAACCCTTCGGCCCCCCCCCCATAAAATATATATATATATTATATATATATATATTTTAAAATATATATATATTATATATATTATATATAATAATAATTTTTATTTTTATATATTATAATTTATATATAATTTTTTTTAAAAATATATATATATTTATATTAATATAAAATTATTATAATATATAAAAATTATTATAATATATCTGATATGTACGTATAGTTCTGTTTTGAATGTTTTGCAAGTGGGGTTGGGGGGTGTTTTGTGTTGTGTGTGTGTGGTGTGTGTGTGTGTGGGGGGGTTGTGGTGGGGGTGACCAAAACGTGCAATACCCCTTTAAACCATTTCACCTTTTTTTTCAACTTTGCATCTGTTGAACAGCCCTTGCGTTTTGAGAACAAGACTAAATTTGGCGTTGAGTTTGAAAGGAAAATGTGTGCGTGCGTGTGTAGTTTTTGTTTGGCATTAATTTTGTGTACAAAGAACTTTTGTTACCATTGGGAAAAATATATACACTTTTCCCTACCTTCAAAAACTATTACTAGAAATTATTTTGTATTTTCTGTTGATATTGCAACGGTTATTTTTTTCTGAACTTATAACATTTTGGTAAAACAAAAATTTTTTAAAAAAAAAAAAAATATTATTATATTTAAAAAAAAACCCACAAACGCGTAATTTATGTTTTAAATCCTTGCAGATCTAATTTTAAAAATAAAATTCATGGTCCTTCATAGTAAAACCGGAAAAACATCCTAATAGCCTTTTTTGGTTTTTCAACACAAGGCCTCAGAGGAATTCCAAAACTAATTAAGTTTTCCCCCTACTAGTCCAGCAAGCACGACTCCCTCTTGAGTCCAACGCTGTCCCGGATTCATGGCCGGACTCCTTATATACTTGGCTGTCCCTTGGGGTTTTTCATTCTTTTCTTTTCTCCTTGGATTTCGCCGATAGTATGGCATGGGCCTTGAATTCCCAGAAGCTGTGTTAGCCGGGGTTTTGTTCATAGGTGTGTTTTTTTGGGACTTCGATAGACTATTATAATCAGCCTGGTTTTTTGGGTTTTGAAATTTTCTAGCTTAACGTGGCAGTGATAAACTAGTCCAAAAAATTTTCTTAGCGTAAAAAAAATTTATTCTTATTGGCTTACTGTAGCATAGACAAACCTTAATTATTGTTTTTTAGCTAGGAGTTTATGGGAGTCATATGTTGATTTTATTATAACAAATCACTTTTAGATGGTTTTGGTCTTTGTGTAAATCAGTTTAAGGTCAGCCGTCATACAGTTATCTTTTTTTTTTTTCCTCATTTTTTCTTTATCAGAGATTTTTTTTTCTCCTTCCTCTTTTTCTTCTTCCCTTTTTCTTCTTATATATATATATAATTAATATTATTATATATATATATAATTATATATATATAAATATATTTTTATATATATATATATATATATATATATATTATCCCCAATATATGGTGTATTATATAATAAAGGTTTATATATTGTATATTTGTGTTTTAAATTTAATATATATTTTAAATATATTTATAATATATAATCAATATTAAAAATATTATAATATATTTTTATAATATAAAAATTATATATATCATATATTATATAATAATATATAATGCACGATAGTATTTGTATATGTATAATAAAATTTTTTTTTTACATAAATACATATTTATGTCGTGTGGGGGATAAGTGTTAGTAGCTTTTATGATATAACATATTTAGAGAGAGGAGAGAAGGGGGGGGGGTTTTTTTTGGGATTATTGTAATTATATAATATATTTTTAATATATATATATATTAATATATAAAAATAATATATATTTTTATTTTTGTGTTGTGTGTGGTGTGTGTGTGTGATGTGTGTGTGTGTGTGTTTTTGTGTGTTTTTTTTTATTGTGGTGTGTAGGTTGGTTTGTGTGTGTGTGTGTGTGTGTTGTTTGGGTGTGGTGGTGTTTTGTGTTTGTTTGTTGTTTGGTTTTGTGGGGGTGTGTGGTGGTTTTGTGTGTGTGTGTGTGTGTGTTTTTTAAATATATAATATATAATATATATATAATAAGATATATATATAATTGTGTGTGTGTGGTGTGTGCGTATGTATATGAATGTGTGTAATGGAAGGAAAACCCACAATACAAAAAATAATTTTTTAAAATGAACACAGTTTTGAAATCACCGGATTCCATCCTCAGGTGTGTGTTGGGGTTTGTGTTGTGTTTTGTTTTTATATAACACACAATTATAACCTGAGGTGGAATTCAGGTTTGGGATTTCGAAAAATGGGGTCTCAGGAAGAGTGTTTTTGTATAATAAAAGTTGTAAATATGTTTTTTAATTATAATTAAATATATTATATATATTATATATATATATATATAATATTATATATTGTTTTATAAAAAAAATACAAATTTTTTATATATTAAAAATTAAATATATATATATAGGGGGTGTGTGTGTGTGGTGTTTTTGTGTGTGTGTGGGGTTTTGGTGTGTGCAAGTATGAAATATATGTGTGTGTGGTGTGTGTGTGGTGGGGGGGAAAAGAGAGAGAGAGAGAGAAAGGGGGGGGGGAGGAGAGAAGAGAGAAAGTGTATGTGAAGGGGTGTATGTCGTCGAACAGATTTCGAGTGAAAAACGAAGGGAAATACAGGGAAAAAACCGAATAGCTATTCGTTTTTTTTTTTGTACTTCCCTTTGTTGTTTTCTCGCAGCACACACCCACCACACAAAACACACACACACACACAAACAACACACAACACCAAAACCCCACACAAAAAAAAAAATTAAAAAAATATATATTAAAATATATATATATTAAGATTTTTTTTATTTTTATAAATAAATAATAATATAATACATTATATATATATATTTTATATTAAAATTATATTGTATTATAAAATATAATATATAATATAATTTTTTTGGTTGTTTTTTTTTGGTGTGTTGGTTTTTTTTTCTTGAGAAGATAAAAAAAAAATTATAAAAAATTAAAATAAGTGGGGGGGGGGGTTGTTGGGTGTGGGGGGGTTGTGGGTGGGGGGGGTGGGGGTATTTTGTTTGGGGATATTAAATTTTGGGGGGGCGGGTGGGGGTTATGAAAATTTAAATTAAAAATTAATAATTTTTTTTAATAAAAATTACTGATTTGTTTTTAAAAAAAACTGCAAAAGAGCCAAAAAAAAAAAAACAGAGAAGCATTGGGCCCCGCTAAATGCAAGAAAACCCGGGAAAACCCCTGTTTGGCAAGGCCGTCGTTTTTAAAGCTTTTGACCCCCAAAATGCAGCGCGTTTCTTTTTGTACCAAACTTTTTTTTGGAAATGAGATAGACTGTTAGATAAAACGTGTGTAGGGATAAATAGTATTTCCTAAGGTGGCTCCCGACACCACACATATCAAACATACAAATAAAATAAAATTTTTGGATATTTAAAAGGGGTATAACATAAATATTAAAAATTAATCTAATAATTTATATATTTTATATTATATATTATAATATATATATATTGTGTGTTGTGTGTGGGTGTGTGTGTGGTGTGTGTGTGGGTTTTGTTGTTGTTGGGTGGGTTTTTCTCAAAAAAAAGGGGGGAAAAAAAAAAAAAAAAACAAAAAAAAAAAAACAAAAAAAACCAAAAAAAAACCCAAAAATATTCTTAAGCCGGCGTGGCCGATGTTAGAGCGTCGGACTCAAGACTGTCACGATCGCAATCCAGTTCGAGGGTTCGAGTCCACCACCGCCGCGTTGTTTCCCTTAGGCAAGGACTTCACCGCGATTGCCTTGCCTAGCACTGGGTGGCCAAGCCAGCTCAAAGTCAAGTGCTGGTCCCAAGCCCGGATAAAAATACTAGAGAATGATTACCTAAGAAGGTAACACCGGCACTCTCCGTGGAAAGGAACTGGGGACCCTACACGTACTCATCCAAGAGCATCACAACGTGAAAACTG
>NC_051424.1:8284716-8292216 GCF_015228065.2 Penaeus monodon | reverse complement strand
TCACCACCACCGCTGAACGTGAAATCGTTCGTGACATCAAGGAGAAGCTTTGCTACATCGCCCTTGACTTCGAGAGTGAGATGAACGTTGCTGCTGCTTCCTCTTCCATTGATAAGTCCTATGACTCCCCGACGGTCAGGTCATCACCATCGGTAACGAGCGTTTCCGCTGCGCTGAGGCTCTGTTCCAGCCTTCCTTCCTTGGTATGGAATCTGCTGGTATTCAGGAAACCGTCCACAACTCCATCATGAGGTGCGACATTGATATCAGGAAGGATCTGTTTGCTAACATTGTCATGTCTGGTGGTACCACCATGTACCCTGGTATTGCTGACCGCATGCAGAAGGAAATCACTGCTCTTGCTCCTTCCACCATCAAGATCAAGATCATTGCTCCTCCCGAGCGTAAGTACTCCGTCTGGATCGGTGGTTCCATCCTGTCTTCTCTGTCCACCTTCCAGTCCATGTGGATCACCAAGGATGAGTACGAAGAGTCTGGCCCCGGCATCGTCCACCGCAAGTGCTTCTAAGATGGACACTCACACAGCAGGTGGTTTAATAATTTTTCACATATCAACCTAATGGTTACTGACATACAGTACCTCAACTAACCAACCAATATGATGTACTGGATACATGAAGATACGATATGCTTTTAATGATTATTGTTTGAATATCAATCCTATTACATGAATTCATATAAATTGATACTCTAACCATGAAAAACTTTACATTTTGCTAAAAATGCTGATAACATTTTGTATTTGAACCTAAATTGAACAATACATAACACCTTTGACCACACAGCGAAGAAAAAAAATATCTAAGAACTCTCTAGTTCCATAGGAATTGCCTATCTAATGGTATCAGAGCAAGGACAGGGAGGTTTTAAACACAGTCCTGGTACTCGCTGAAAATGGTATATAGATCATATTACAGTGTAAGAAGCACTGGAATTTATATCCAGGATGGAAAATGCGAAAGTTCGAGGATAAAGATTCCTAGATACCCTTCCTGACAAAGAATCAAACCCATACTACTTTAGATTGAGCAGTACTGAACTATCTTGACCAAACAACAAAAAAAGATTGACTAATTGGAATCCAGTAGCTCAATAGGAATGAGCTATTTACACACACACACACACATATATGTGTATATATATTTATCTATCTATCGAGTCATATGTGTACACAAGGTACATATAACCAGGCAGCTTCACTTCCATCTAGCCTGTGAGCCTAAAATGAAATTGACTTTTTCCAAGAGTATTCGGACAGTAGTTAATAGTAAGGAACTCGATATCTTAAATAAAAGGGGGATTTTAATTTCATTTCTCTTAAGACAACAATATTGAGTAATTGTACAAATATTATTGCATCTAGCTATAACTGATATCTCACAGCACACCCTCGTGGCTAAACGCGATGACGTCATTAGCTCTGTCCTTTTTAAGACCCTATCAATGTTTTTTTTTTTAATTTCTTTTAAAATGATTTACTAATAACAATGGTAAAAACCATTCGAAAGAGAAAACAAGAAATAAAAACAATCATATTTGCAATGAATAAAAGCAAAGAGGCAGAGACAGGATTTTCATGAAGACGGAGTGGAACTACCTTTGTTAAAGTACCTTGTATGCACACATACATGTGTGTGAGTGTGTGTGTGTGTGTGTGTGTGTGTGTGTGTGTGTGTGTGTGTGTGTGTGTGTGTGTGTGTGTGTGTGTGTGTGTGTGTGTGTACTTAAGCACACACTCTGGGCGATGAGCATATACTGCATCCGGTAGTGGGGTTCTAGTCCTGAGGAATATGGAGTTACCTCTTAGCCACTATTGCTCCTAGGTCCATATATATGCATGCATTTATATAGACACAACCACAATAACGTGTACACAAAGAATGAAACGTTACGATATTGTTTAATTTCTTATTGTGGCTTTTTTTTAAACAGCCACAATAAGAAATGAAACAATATCGTAACGTTTCGAACTCTTCACGAGTACCTCTTCAGACGAGTAATTAATCAAAATCGGTCGAAGAGTTTGGGGAAGGCTCCACTAACTAACGACGAGGTAAGATCATCCAAGTCCCATTGAACAGCACTCAAGTTAAAATTGGGAAAATTTCTAATTAACAGAGCTTCTAGCATTTTTCTTTCAGAATAATTTGTTCCGTTATGAATTAATTTAACGCTTTTCCAGTTGAGCTGATGGCCTTGATCACGTGAATGAACGAAACACGTATTTGATTCTCTGGCGTATCTAACATCACGGATACGCTCAATATTTTTTTCGAAATCTCTTCCGATTTCGTTTATGTAAAATTTGGAGCAATCTTTACACGAATAAGTATTCGGATAAGTATAATTCCCCTTTTCAGCTCCTTTTAAACATGTCGTTTTTCATCAAGGAACGGGTTGTACGGAATAATTAAAAGATTATTGGCACTTCTCTGTTGAGTATTACGGGAACGACTATAATATTTCGCAGATGAATGTCCCTGATTAAAGAAAAACGAGAATATCCTAAGTTCGAAAGCGTTCCATAAATGATGTCAAGTTCACAGTCGATGAATTCACAGTCACAAGTCCTATATTCCCTAAGAAACATTGACGAGACTAATGACTTTTTAACATACAACGGGTGATTCCAGAAAAAGTGTAGATAATTAGCGGTGTGAGTTAGTTTACCGAAAACCAAAAATTTAAGCGAGCCATTTACATTATATAAAAGTACGTCGAGAAAAGGCTATTAAATTTTCACAGTAAATTCATTTGTAAACTTTGTTTCTTGTTAAGTATTTAAAGGGAAATACAATATGGATATATGCACATACACACACACACACATATATAGACACACACAAACATATATATAGACACACACACACACAGACACACACACACATAGACACACACACACACACACACATATATATATATATATATAGACACACACACGCGCACACGCGCACACACACACACACACACACACACACATAGACACACACACACACACACACACACACATATATATATATATATATATATATATATATATATATATATATATATATATATATACACGGCTTGTTTCTTAATGCCAAGAAAACTAAGATCATGAAGATTCAAAGATAACCGGCAATGAACAATGATGAACATGTTACAATCAATGGAATGATTGTGGAAAATGTGAAAGAGTTCACTTATCTTGGAGCTGTTTTAACTAATACATATGATGATTCACCGGAGATAAAAAGAAGAATTACCATTGCCAAAAGCGCCACAATTGCTCTCAATAACATCTGGAAAGACCGAAGCATTACATTACGGACAAAGCTGAGGTTATTGAACTCATTAGTTTTCCCAATTGCATCATATGGTTCTGAGTGTTGGGTGCTGAAGTAGATAGACAAGAAAAAGATCAATAGTTTTGAAATGTGGTGTTACAGACGAGTACTGCGTATTAGCTGGACAGAGAAGAAGACGAATGATGAAGTGCTGAGAAAAATAAATTGTAAAGACCGACTGTTGGACATCTTGAACAAGAGGAAATTAAAGTTTATTGGTCATGTAATGAGAAGTAAAAGTATTGAGAAAAACTTGCTGACAGGGATGGTGATAGGAAACAGAGGAAGAGGCAAACCGAAGACAAGACTGAGCGACAATATCAAAGATATTTGCGGGCTGTCGATGGTACAAGTGGAAAGAAAAGCGTAAGATCGAGTTTAGTGGCGAAGGATGGTGGAGAGGTCCACGTATATGTATTTATATAAACACATTTATATATGCATATATATATATATATATATATATATATATATATATATATATATATATATATATATATATGCACACACACACACACACACACACACACATAAGTATAAACACATTTATATATCTATATCTATATCTATCTATCTATCTATCTATCTATATATATATATATCAACTGACTGCTGCGATGGTCCAGTGGTTAGAGCGCTGGACTCAGTCGCGGCGGTCGTATAAATGCCTGCGCTCTGAATGCTGGCTCGAGCCCAATTTCACGGCGAGAAAACGGCATATTGCCTTGAGAAGTCAAACGCAGGTGTCGTAGGGGAAGACACCGCCGTGGCACAAATGTTAGTGCGCCGAACCGCGGTTGATTAGGATGGGCGTCCAATCAGGCAAGGGTGGTACTGCCAATTAGCCTCTCAATAATGAAGTGAGAGAGCCCAAGGTCCTGCTGTGGAATAAATAGTTGTTAAAAAAAAAAAAAAATATATATATGTTTGTTTATTTATTTATTTATTTATTTTTTAACGGTAGGCTCATGTTTGAGCCGCCGTGGTCACAGCATGATACTTAATTGTAGTTTTCATGTTATGATGATCTTGGAGTGAGTACGTGGTAGGGTCCCCAGTTCCTTTCCACGGAGAGTGCCGGTGTTACCTTTTAGGTAATCATTCTCTCTATTCATCCGGGCTTGGGACCAGCACTGACTTAGGCTGGCTTGCCCACCCATTGGCTAAATAGGCAATCGAGGTGAAGTTCCTTGCCCAAGGAACTTCATCGTATCTAGCTTCGATTTACCTAAAATTCTGTAAATCAGCGCGCGTGCTCACATACGCGCACGGGCGATGCGTGTGTGCACGGATGCACCCACGTACTCGCATGCGGCGATTGGTGTGTGCACTTGCACTGATTTATATATATATATATATATATATATATATATATATATATATATATATATATATACATATATATATATATATATATATATATATATATATATATATATATATATATATGAGTGTGTATATATATATATAGAACTGTACTAAACTTGTGGACAAAGTCTGAAGACTTAGCCATGTGGGTAATTTTGGTAGCTATACAATCCTATGCATATTAGAACCGAATATCAAGAAAATTGCAAAAATTATTTTCTCTCTCCGTATCGACCCCCTTGTATATAAAGCACTGAGGTGTTGAACATGCAAAAGTGATACATCCAAAACTGAAGGAATGAAATATATATACTATCATACATACAAAAAGCGATGTAAATATTAACAAAATTATTATTATTATTATTATTATTATTATTATTATTATTATTATTATTTTATTATTATTATTATTTTTTTTTACAATACCATAGCATAACTGATTAAGGCGATTTTGGTATCGATGGATTCCTCTCACCCTCTAGTACACGTATATGTATTAATTATGCCGCGCGGCCCCCCCCCCCCCAAGCATTTTTGGCCCCGATAGCAGGAGAGGGCATGAAAGGTACCAAGAAAATTGCGGGGTAAACTAAAAATATTGGTGAATGCAAGGGGCTGCGGCAGTTGCGACCCCCACAACCCCGCCCAGGAAATCAAAGAATCCTCCACGTATGTACGGCAGGATAGTGAGTCGGACTTGGCGTCATACGCTTTACCATGCCGTGATTATATTGAGGATTCTTTGTCCTCCAATGTGGGGATTGGAGGGGGATTGCAGGGGCAAAGCCCCCTGCATTATACAATATAGTAACTGATTCTGTGTATATTATTCACACTTTACCCCGCAATTTCCCTGGTATCTTACATGCCCTTCCTTGCTATGGGGGCCAAGATTGTCACTAACGGGGAGGGGGGGAGGTCCGCGATATATTTGGATAGTACAGAGTGAGGGGAACCCATCAATACCAAAATCATCGTTATCGCTGATGCGGAGTTATTTTAATATATAATACATATATATATATATATATTAGTTATAATATATATATATAATATATAATGTATATATATATATATATATATATATAATATATAATATATATTTCCCGATAACTATATAGTATATATCTATATTATATATATATATATATGTATATATATATATATATCGGGGAAATTGCAGGATGAAAACGAATGATCAAAGTAAAACTTGCAGTAGTATAGTTATTGCGATAGACATTTACAATACCTAGGGGGCATTGTACCTAAAACCCCTTTCAAGGGGGCTACCCATTGCCTCGTCTACAAAATCTATACCTCGTATGTTCTAGAGGTAGAGCCCGAACAACTACGCTTTGGTGACGCAATGATGGTGTAGGGGGCAAATCCCCCTCTCCTCCTCTCAGGATGGGAGTGCCGCCTCATTACCCCGTCAGGTCTACAAAACCTTCAACTCATGTGTTCTTGCAGGGTAGATCCCGGGCATATATCTGGATCTCGTGCCAATAGTTTCTTACCTTAACAAGCAAATCCGAAATAGCCAGCCTACGAGTCGTCACTGTCCCGGTCGTCGCTGTTGGCGGGAATTGTGACCAGTAACCGTTACTCTTTTTCGTTACTGTCATCAAGTTTTGCATATGGAAGGCGAAACGGTTTTCCAGAACCTTATATACAGGCGAGTTATGTCACGATTGATTTGAATTTCAACTGACCTCCCTTGGGTCCAATATCTGTTGTCAAGTGATTACATATTATAAATCTTACTGATTTTTGGTTGCTAGTGTCTGTTGTCACGTCACGGCCAAGTAAAGTTCCCATCGACCATTTAATTTCCCTTGCTTACGTCAACCGATACAATTCCGTCCGATTTTTTCAACGCTTCCTTGCTGTCGTGTCGTTTTACTCTTGGTGCTGGAAGAGTACGCAATTTCGAGTGCCTAGAAATTTAGATTTTGAAATCCTCTCTATTACCTTTATTATTAGTTTGCGAAGAAAATACTACAGAAGTATCTTTGAATGGCACATTTTATCGGACAGCAAGGTCAGATTCATTTTCGGTGTTAGGTGTCCTTTCCAGACACACACACACACACACACACACACACACACACACACACACACACACACACACACACACACACACACACACACACACACACACACACATAATATAGTCACTCATCATATAATAATTGCGTAGGCCATTTTTTGAAAGTTTTGGTTCTTTGACACACCCAATTGTATAACTTCCAATGCTATGCCTAGAGTAGAAGTGGACTAAATTCCTCCAAAACTTTTCTGCTTATAACACAAGATGATTTAGGTATAATATATTATCGATGCGACAAATAAACGTTTCTGCCGCCACCAAACAACAACATTTCGGCATCTATATTGGTCTTAAGTGCCCTACAGTATCCTATTAGTATATACATTGCTTGTATTAAAGGGGAATATTTTCTACGGTCGCTCAGTTGCTCAGCCGATGTTTACCTCAGACACATAACTAATGCTTACCCGGTCGTCAATTATAGCTGTGTATCACTTTTATCATGATAATGTGAAAAAAAGGGAAACAAAATAAAGGGATATGCACTTTGACGGAAATGTGTTGGGAAACAGAATAAACGGAGTTTTGTCTGTGATTCTCAATGGTTGTCAAAATTGAGTAAAATCATTTGGCTTTAAAAAGAATATGCATTGAAAGTCATAGAACTGGGGATGTTTAGACAAGTTTCTTCATTACTGAAAGGATTACTTCTGCTGAATAGAACTGTGT
>NC_051424.1:8262216-8269716 GCF_015228065.2 Penaeus monodon | reverse complement strand
GTCGTAACATGAACCTTTTACGTTTTCTTTTTACTTGCAAAAACTGACACGACAAAAGACATTTTATAATTAAACAGGAGCCAAGAATTGTCTTGCGCTGAACTGCAGTCTTTACCCTATTCTAGCTCCTTGAAAAATACATCTCCCTGTCTTATATCTATATGACAAAACTCTGCATACGCATTGCATATACATAAAAAATGCTTAAAAAAAGGACATTTTGCAGCACAACTACAATTTTCGCGCAAGTGCTAAAACTTTTTTCTTTGTTTTCCTTTGTATATTTTGATGATGAACATCCTCACAGTCGTTCATAACCATGCCCACATGCATACAGCTATACTTAATGTATGTATACATGTCAATATCCACACAGAAATACATGCATATATATATATATATATATATATATATATATATATATATATATATATATATATATATATACATACACACACAAATATATATGTACACACACACACACATACACACACACACACAGACACACACACACACACACACACACATACACACACACACACACACACACACACACACACACACACACACACATATATATATATATATATATATATATATATATATATATATATATATATATATATATATATATAATACATAATGTATATACATATATGCATGTGTTTGCAGTCTATATATACTATATATAAAATATACACACATGTATGTATATGTGTATGTTATGTATATATATATATCACACACACACACACACACACGCACACACAGAAACAAACACAAACACACATAAAGACACAAACACACACACACATATACATATACATGTATAAACTATATATGCCTATGAATGTCCGCTTATATATGCATATAACATTGCAAACACATACAGACACATACACACAAATACACGTAGACACACACACACACACACACACACACACACACATATACATATGCATATATACATATGTATGTCTATATGTCTATATATATGCATATATAGAAATATATATATATGTATATATATATATATATATATATATATATATATATATATATATATATATATATATATATATATATATTGTGTGTGTGTGTGTGTGTGTGTGAGTACGTGTGTATTGTGTCTGTGTGCGTATATACAAATATATATGTATATATATGTATTTATGTTCACACACACACACACACACACACACACATATATACACTCACGCATACATATATATGTTACATTTCTCTGCCTTGCAGCATTGGATATGTGTTACCCTTGTCTTTGATTAAGGGATATTTCTTCACTGGAAGAAAATGAGTCTAATAAGAAAAAACTTAGCTAATAACACTGTCACATCCTCTTTATCAGATTCCTTGACATAAGCTTCATTCGCTGTCTGATAGAAGGAATCCTCTTAGATTGGCCAGCATCCAACAAGCGGAGTAGAAACACATGTTTTAGTGCATGAAAAAAACGGTAACCCAAGTTCCCTCTCCCTTTATAGAAAACAGCGGTTGCAATTGCGGACTACCTGTACATTTCGAGCTTCAAAGTACCATTTACCTAAAGGGAGGCGTGTATTTAAGCGAGGATCTCGCGGTAAAGGTTTAGTCACTCCCTAGACTCAAGTACTGGTAAGTTTCCCCGGGGTCGTGCTTCCTCAAAGGAAATTTTCGTTCTAAGTGTATGGAGTGCTTTAGTGATAAGTGTGGATTACTACATAGGGCCTGGTCTTTTAAACAAATGTGGCTCTAAAAGGGCAGTGAAACAAAAGTGATCAACAAAGTATATGTGCGCAAAATTGTAACTTTGGCACAAGTTTGATTGTAATTAAACATGACATAAATCCCCCCTTCCCTACATATATAAATATGTATATATGTAAGCATGTATATGCGTGTATACATATATCAATTATGTAAAAATACATAGTGAGTTTCAAAGAAATAGAGTGATATATGTATGGAAATGAACCCACACATACATATGCGTGTCTAGTTGACAACCATGTATATATACGTATAAAAACATGAATATTTATATATACGTATATATGAATGAATGAGTAAATACTTATTTACCTGCGAGTGCGTGTGTGATACACATACGCACACAATACACAAAGAAATACCCCCTCTCCTCTCCTCTCCCCCCTCTCCGTAAAAATAATAATGCAACATTAATTTTGCTTTCAGAATACTCAAACAATATTGGATTTTATTCCACACTAAATTCTCCCTCTTTTTTTCAGAAAGGCAGCTTTTTGACAGCTTACCTGCATTACCACCATGTGTGACGAAGAAGATGCGTGTGCGCTTGTGTGCGACAATGGCTCCGGCATGGTCAAGGCCGGCTTCGCCGGAGACGACGCCCCTCGTGCCGTCTTCCCCTCCATCGTCGGTCGTGCTCGTCATCAGGGTGTGATGGTCGGTATGGGTCAGAAGGACGCCTACGTCGGCGATGAGGCTCAGAGCAAGCGTGGTATCCTCACCCTCAAGTACCCCATTGAGCACGGTATCATCACCAACTGGGATGACATGGAGAAGATCTGGTACCACACCTTCTACAATGAGCTCCGTGTTGCCCCTGAGGAGTCCCCCACACTTCTCACTGAGGCTCCCCTCAACCCCAAGGCCAACCGTGAGAAGATGACTCAGATCATGTTTGAGTCTTTCTCTATGCCTGCCATGTACGTTACCATCCAGGCTGTGTTATCTCTTTATGCTTCTGGTCGTACCACTGGTCAGGTTTGCGACTCTGGTGATGGTGTGACCCACATGGTCCCCGTCTATGAAGGTTTCGCTCTTCCTCATGCTATCCTTCGTCTTGATCTTGCTGGTCGTGACCTTACCAACTATCTGATGAAGATCATGACTGAGCGTGGCTATTCCTTCACCACCACCGCTGAACGTGAAATCGTTCGTGACATCAAGGAGAAGCTTTGCTACATCGCTCTCGACTTTGAAGGCGAAATGAACGTCGCTGCGGCTTCTACTTCTCTGGACAAGTCCTATGAGCTTCCTGATGGACAAGTCATCACCATTGGTAACGAACGTTTCCGTTGTCCCGAGGCTCTGTTCCAGCCTTCCTTCCTTGGTATGGAATCAGCTGGTGTTCAGGAGACTGTTCACTGTTCTATCATGAGGTGTGATATCGATATTAGGAAAGATCTTTTCGCCAACATCGTCATGTCTGGCGGTTCCACCATGTACCCTGGTATTGCTGACCGCATGCAGAAGGAAATCACTTGCTTGGCTCCTTCCACCATCAAGATCAAGATCATTGCTCCTCCTGAGCGTAAATATTCCGTCTGGATCGGTGGTTCCATCCTGGCCTCTCTGTCCACCTTCCAGGCAATGTGGATTACAAAGGAGGAGTACGAAGAGTCTGGCCCCGGCATCGTCCACCGAAAATGCTTCTAAGATGATAAGGGTTAATATATGATAAAATGTATAAGTTTATGTTTGATACCAATCACTGTTCTTTGGTCGCGACTGAATTATGTAAATAAAAGATAAAAGAGAACAATATCATTCAATGCATGAACAGCGAACTGTTGCTCATTATGAAGGAGAAAAGTATACTCGACAAGGAATTCTAAAAGTAGCCATGTAGATATCCGCTGTGGTCGTCATTGTTCTATGCCAGTACACATACACATATAGTTATATATACAGACACATACATGTACACACACACACACACACACACACACACACACACACACACACACACACACACACACACACACACACACACACACACATATGTGTATATTCATGCATGTGTATATATATACGTACACATGTATGATATATATACACACAAATGTGTACATGTGTATGTGTTCATGTGTCACACACACATGTGTAGGTATGTGAGAATAAAAAAAATAATCCATTCTTAGAGATTGCAATAGACGGACCCCAGTGATTCAATAAATATAAGGGGGCTAATCTCGATAGGCGGTATTGCTTCTAAATGGTCGTTTTTATCGTCATAAATCGGTATGATAAAAATTCTTCAAAGTCCAAAGAGAAAATCTTAAAATGTGAATGACGCGGGGAAGGATTAAGCAGCAGAAGTTCCAGTTTAAAAACTATTTGTAAAGGACAATGCAATCAGGAGGTATGATGATTATATAAATAACGATAAAACTAATAATGGCAGTGGTAATGATAAAAACAACGATAACGATGTTAACAATGCAACAGTGACATTAATAAAGCAATAAACACTGGGTTAAGTTTATCTATAAATTCCCTCAGGAATCTGACAATGCAATTAAGCTGTTTATATTTAAGAGATAGAGGTATTGATGATTTTATAGATAACGATAAAACTAACAATAGCACTGGTAATGATAAAAACAACGATAACGATATTAACAGTGCAATAATGACATTAATAAAGCAATAAACGCTGGGTTAAGTTTATCTATAAATTGCCACAGGAATCTGACGCAGATCCCATCCGGATTATATGCCATGTTTGTCTCTAAAGAACAAAGAATATTTCAAACGTTACAGTGGCACAGGATTTGGAAGAGACAAAGAAGAAGGTTTATGTTGAGCAGAATCTGAACGAATGGAATAAAAGGAGGGAAATCTTGATATTTTCAGCTCGAGAGCCAATCAGAAGTTAAGACAGGCATAACGCTTTTCTTTTGAGGAACATTATTTATTTACAACTATTCAAATAAATGAATAGTGAGCAAAGCAGATTTTAAAAATCGTTTTACATAGGAATCTGGATAACTGAGAAAACTACACACACTCACACACACACATGTATATACCGTATACGTACACGCACACACATATATATAATATATATATATATATATATATTCATATACGTATTTATATATATATATATATATATATATATATATTCATATACGTATTTACGTATATGCATATATGTAAATATAGATAAAATCTCTCTCTCTCCTTCCCTCTCCATCTCTCTTTGTCTGTCTGTCTGTCTCTGTCTCTCTCTCTCTCTCTCTCTCTCTCTCTCTCTCTCTCTCTCTCTCTCTCATATATATATATATATATATATATATATATATATATACATATATATATATATATATATATATATATATATATATATATATATGTATATATATGTATATATATGTATATATATAAACACACACACACACACACACACACACACACACACACACACACACACACACACACACACACACACACACACATACAGCACGCACATACACGCAAACACATCTATTATATATACAAACACACACACATACGCACATACACGCACTCACATACACGCACACACATATATATTATATATACAAACACACACACACAAGTAAACACTCACACATACATACATACAATATATATATATATATATATATATATATATATATATATATATATATATATATATATATATACATATATATATATGTATATATATATATATATATATATATTATATATATATATATATATATATTACATCTACATACATACACACTTACACCCACACCCTCACACACCCACACCCTCACACACACACACACACACACACACACACACACACACACACACACACACACACACACACACACACACACACACACACACGCGCGCACGCGCGCACGCACACACACACATACACACTTATTTATATGTATATATACATATATATATATATATATATATATATATATATCTATATCTATATCTATATCTATATCTATCTATCTATCTATCTATCTATCTATATATATATATATATATATATATATATATATATATATATATATATATATATATATATATAAAGTATCATGCTGTGACCACGGCGGCTCAAACATGAACCTACCGTAAAAAAAAAAAAAAAAAAAAAAAAAAAAAAAAAAAAAAAAAAAAAAAAAAAAAAAAAATATATATATATATATATATATATATATATATATATATATATATATATATATATATATATAATAGACATTCGAAGGCTTAGTCAAGCTGGGACAAGCCAAAAACAAAATAACATTCGCGAGGATTCCATACAAAAAATAGTCAACAGAAAAAAAAGCAGAAGCGCCCCATGACTCAAAGTGGCGAGATCACCATGTGACAGAGGGTGACACCACGTGATGGACTAGCAGAAAAAAAATCACGAGTGCGAAACAACAGGCATTTCTAATCGATCGCAATATAGATTATATTGAATCAGTTTAGAAACAGGGAATGAACTCGGGTGGCAGATAGAAAAAAGTTAGGGGTGATAAATACTGTATTAAAAATGTGCTGTGATATAGAGAAGTTTTGGTGCGGGTATCTTCCCAACTATAAGAAATAATTGAGTGATAACCAAAAAGGGCGTAGCCGGATGAGCTTCATATAAAAAATAATGCATTTACATATTATCAAAAATAATATTTTAATGTAACATTGTGATGGAACATAGTGTACAGGAATTAGAAATGGAATACAGTTACACGAGAGTGATATTCTAGGACATAGTTAGGATTAATAAGATGTTTATGAACATATAATAAAACACCTTTATCAAATTTAATATTGTGGCAATATTGTGTTAATGTTAAAACAAATAAATGTGTTAGATATCAAGGTCATATATCAGTACTTAGAAATAACCTCTTTATTAACAGTTAATGATAATAGATAGTTTAGTTTATGTGTAATTAAATAATTAAGTGCTTGCTAAGACTGATAGCTCAGCGGGTGTGTAGACAGTGACGAGCTCTGTTGCTTTTTTTTATTGAATTTTTGTCTATCAAGTCTATCAAGCTTTAGTAGTGATTATTATGGTTTACTTACTTGATGTTTGGTTCATATATTCACACAGAAATATAACTTAATTTGTGCTTGTTATAATTAAATATTGTTTTTTCTTATCGTCACTAGTCTTTTAGTATAATATTGAAGTGACATGTTTATGTCAATTTAACTATTTCCTTTTCTGGTGATCATTATATTTTGTGTAATATCTAATTCATTAATTAACTTTAAGACACTAATAATTCATTACTTTTATAATGAATGCTATTTGGTTTTTAATATTTGATTCATGAAGATATAACGTAATTTTGAACATTGTTGATTTTGCTTTCAATAACATTCATGACTGATAATTATATAACAGTGAGTCATAACACCCACTCACACACCCACATGTTTGTGTGTGTGTGATTGCCTACCTAGCCACTGGGTGGCCAAAGCCAGCTCAAGTCAGTGCTGGTCCCAAGCCCGGATAAAATAAGAGAAAATGATTACCTAAAAAAAGGTAACACCGGCACTCTCCGTGGAAAGGAACTGGGGACCCTACCACGTACTCACTCCAAGAGCATCACAACGTGAAAACTGCAATTGAGTATCATGCTGTGACCACGGCGGCTCAGACATGAACCTACCGTTAAATGATGAATGATATATGTACACACACACACATAATTATGTATATATATATATACATATATATATATA